>NW_015536467.1:739381-743372 GCF_001515605.1 Sinocyclocheilus anshuiensis | reverse complement strand
CTCTTCATGTAGCCCTACAAGAGTGATTACTGATAAACTGTCTGAAAAAAAGAAAGTCACGTTTTAGAGAAGAAAAAAGTCATCTACTGACTTTCAAAGCTGCTACATGGTAACAACTTTCTACTTCGAGGACCTTGATAGAAATGTAGTGGAGTGAAAAGTACAATATTTGTCTTTCAAATGTAGTGAAGTTAAAGTCATAAGTTCCCAGAAAAAATAATACTCAAGTAAAGTACAGATACTCAAAAAGTGTACTTAAGTACAATACTCAAGTAAATGTACTTAGTTACCGTCCGCCTCTGGGTGGAAGGGTATTCCACAGTCTTGGGCCAGCAACTGAGAATGCACAATCCCCCTTAGTTTTCAGGCGAGTTTTCGGAACTGAGAGCAGTAAGCAGTAAAATTATCTTTGAGGTCTAACAGAGTTAATATGAATCAGGTCCGTAATATATTCTGGGGCCATATCATGAACAGCTTTAAAAAGGTACAGCAACACCTTATACTGAATCCGATATTTAACCAGAAGCCAATGCAGCTTTTCTAAAACTGGAGTAATATGATCCCTGTTCTTTGTACTAGTAAGGAGCCTCGCAGCTGCATTCTGGACCAATTGCAATTTTGAAATAAGAGATTGGCTCACTCCCAAATAAAGTGCATTACAGTAGTCCAAACGGGAGGAGATAAATGCATGAATCACTATCTCAAGGTCAGCAACAGACAAAAAGGATTTCATTTTTGCAATAGTCCTTAATTGAAAGAAGCAACTTTTCACCACACATTTAATCTGATGATCAAACGTTAGAGCTCAATCAAAACTTACACCCAGATTTCTTATTTGGGACTGCACATTTGTTGTCCATGTACCTAACACATCGTTTATGTCACAGTCAACCTTATTTGGCCCAAAAATGATTACTTCAGATTTACTTGCATTTAGCTGTAGGTGATTTTGTTCTAACCAGCACTTCACCTCCTCAAGACATAATAACAAAGATGAATGAGAAGTTGATCCTCCAGATCTAATAGGCAAATAAATCTGAATATCATCAGCATAAAGATAAGACATACTGTGTGTTTTTTTTTAAATAAGGCCTAAAGGCAACAGAAATAGTGAAAACAGAATAGGCCCCAAAATGGAGCTCTGTGGTACTCCACAGTCAATAGAAACTGAAGAGGAAGAAAAATTTATTTAAGTATTATTTCTATGTATTATCTATTAATATTGTTTTTATGTTCCCCTCTATTTGCTTAGTCTTATGTCTTGTAGCCTCTATTAGGGTTTTACACACTCACACACACAAAAAAAAGCATGTAGTTTCAATTAGGTACTTTTATTTTTTGTAATTGACGTGAACTTGTAGCAAAAATGACAATGAATGCTCTAACAACCGTTATTAGCTGAATACAAATAATAAATGACAGTTGTCAATTAACATGAAAAAATACAGCAGAAAGTAAAATACAAAATAGAAATAGAAAATAGATGTAATAAAGACCAAGTTCCAGTGAAAGTATCTTCAGGATCCTCTGTGATGCCTTTAAGTCCATCATTTTGGTGTGATCATTTTGAGTGGTGGTTTCTTTGCAGATGATGAGGCTGTGAATGTGATGCATCTGAAATACACAGTTGAGTTTAGAGTTAAAGAGTGTTTATGTAAAAACAATTATGCTTATGAAGCCCATAAGCAGAAATTGGACTTGTAAGCACTTACAAGCAATATGCCCTTTAAAATATTAAAAGAGAAAAAGTTATTTAAACTCATAGGATAGCTTTAATATAGCTTTAACATTTATGCATAAACCCAGGTATAATTGTATTAGAAAAATCTAAAAGAAAAATCTTAACAGTGGATCATGAACTCAATATCTCTGTTACTTACTTAGTGGAGAAGAAGACAGTATCCTTAACTGAACAGAGCTGGTCACACTAAAAAGAAACTAAAAAAAGAAAAAAGACATTATTGGTACTGGGAAACCAGTTACAATATGAAAGTTATAATTTATAGACATTGTAAGAAAGAACTTTACCTGTTGAAAGTGTGTTGACAGTCTGTGTAGCTTGATGGTTGAACTCCAGAAAATCAGTAATGAGGTGCTTTGGCAGTAACAGATTTTAAAAACAAAAAGGCAAGAATAAAGAACCCTAAACTTGGTTCTAAATAGAAGTGATGTGACTGTTTTATTTTATTTTATTACTACTATTTTTTTTTTTTACACAATAGGACATCATAAGAAGTATACAAATGTAATAAACATTTTTGCTTTCCTGGTACAGTATCTGTATTTACCAGTACAGAAATAAGTCAGAAATAATCCAAAAATAAAATAATCATGTAAAAAATGCGGCATATCTTCACTGCACAGAATAAACTGATTCTTATTGAAGATGTAAAGCTGTTCAGTCAAGGGCAGTGAGTGTTGTCTTAGCTTTTTATTTTTTAACATTAAGGGAACAGATATGAGCAGGTTTATATGGAAGCCCATTTCCGCCACTGAATACAAAATAAAAAAAGGTTATTGCGACTTTTTATCTCACAATTCTGACTTTTTTTCTCAGAACTGCGTGATATAAAATCACAATTGCAAGATAAAAACGTGCAATTCTGAAGTTTTTCTCGCAATTCTTACTTTTATTCTCTCATTTCAGAATTGCGTTTATATCTCGCAGTTCTGACTTTATTTCTCAGAATTGCAACTTTATGTCTCGCAATTGTGAGTTTATATCACGCAATTCTGTTTTTATTTCTCAGAATTGCGAGTTTATATCTCACAATTATGACTTTTTAACTTGCAATTGCGAGTTTATATCACGCAATTCTGAGAAAAAAAGGCAGAATTGCGAGTTTGTATCGCAATTATGAGAAAAAAAGTCAGAATTGTGAGATAAAAAGTCGCAATTACCTTTTTTATTTTTTATTCAGTGGCAGAAATGGGCTTCCAGAGGTTTATGAGGCTAACGCACAGATCAAATTTAGTGATACACAGGCAATTTTTCTCCCAACTGTTGACTCTCACTTCAGACTACACATAACTGACTATTTACGTGAATACTCACAATTATGGGCATTTTTAACATTATTTTGTTTGTATTTGACAACTGAAGCGAACTAGCTGCTAAAAAAAGAGCTGAATTTGTGATCGCATACTTTCTGCATGCGGGGGTGTGTGTGTGTGTCTGATAATGTTATCTGTTTTGCACGTCTTGCACTTTACTTTCTCATTCATGCATGTTTGATTGTGGCGATGTCAACACATACTTTGTTAGCCACTTAAAAAATACAGCAATTGTTTCACATATGCACCGGTATCACGGTATTAAGGGGAGACACTGCAGGCAAAAACATACTCGGTTACTAACGTAACCTCGGTTCCCTGAGATATGGGAACGAGTACTGCGTCGCTAGAGGCTACGGCAAACTTCTCCGATTTATTGATGGGCGGGGCATCTGGCTATATAAGCAGGTGCTCGGCATAGGATCACTCATTCATATCGACTGAAGCGACGACAGAGTCGTGCAGCATCATAGCATGGCTAGCTACGAAGTACTCGTTCCCGTATCTCAGGGAACCGAGGTTACGTTAGTAACCGAGTACGTTCCCTTTTGATACTTCACTTCATACTGCGTCGCTAGACGCTGCGGGAACCTATTCAATCACACCATGCTATGGTAGATGAACGACTTATAAGTAATTGTCAAGCAACGCAGTACTCGTTCCCGTATCTCAGGGAACCGAGGTTACGTTAGTAACCGAGTACGTTCCCTTTTGATACTTCACTTCATACTGCGTCGCTAGACGCTGCGGGAACCTATTCAATCACACCATGCTATGGTAGATGAACGACTTATAAGTAATTGTCCAGGGCGTCCAGAAGGGGGCCCTATAGATCAATTACAATGAAGCAGGCCATAGCCAGAAACCCGGATTCTTTTCGGGGTCAAGAGGAGGCAAAGAAATGGGCTATCTCATAGAGGTCGAGCCCGGCCTTACA
>NW_015536467.1:723396-738918 GCF_001515605.1 Sinocyclocheilus anshuiensis | reverse complement strand
CCGCACAAATTTCTGCAATGGACACACCACTGGACCATGCCCAGGATGAGGCCATGCCTCTCGTGGAATGTGCTCTGACCCCGATGGGGCATTGAAGGCCCAAGGAGGAGTATGCAAGAGCTATTGCGTCAACTATCCAACGGGATAGTCTTTGCTTTGTGACCGGAAGCCCCTTGGTGCGGCCACCAAAGCATACAAAGAGCTGCTCCGACCACCTAAAGGAGGCGGAGCGGTCAATGTAGATTTTTAATGCCCTGACAGGACAGAGCAGATTTAGCTCCTGGTCCTCCTGCAAGGGGGGAGCGCAGACAGTGTGATTACCTGTGCTCTGAATGGAGTAGAGAGCACCTTACGTAACCATGGTACATAACCATGCCTAGGCTTCAGGACGACCTTGGAGTCGTTAGGCCCGAATTCAAGGCAGGAGGGGCTCACAGAGAGCGCCTGTAAATCTCCAACTCGCTTAACCAATGCCAAAGCCAATAGCAGAGCGGTCTTTAGTGACAGGGGTCGAATATCAGCGGATGTTCATCGCTGATCTACGAGACTCGAAGCCCCTCGCCGTAGAATCGCCTTCGCAGTGGATCAAGCTGAACCAGCGACCCTCTTCTCTGCTGATTCGCCACTTCTCCGCCGCCTTCAGCGTCGCAGCAGCAGCAGTCCCAGCTGATCCCCTGCCGCCATCCGGCGAACCTAAAAGAGCTTATTTCTAAGAGGTAAGTTCTAAAAGAGCTAAATTTCTAGCGTCGTTGTTGCAAATGTCGCACTGCGAGTGTGGCTCGTGCAACGGGTCTGAGCGATCTCACGCCGACACAGAGCCTGCGTGCTCGCTCTCCCCGCTGCGCTTCAATCCGTATCTTACACGTGAAGATCAGCGCCCCTCGTTACATCGAGCGGCTCTATCCTCCTAGGTGGATCAGAGCAGAACGCTGTCACTGGCAGCTTCGAATTTGTGTGTGTGTCGCTATGGCTGCACTCACAGAGACGGGCTGCTTTTACCACAAAAGCAGTCTGCCCCTTTCGTTCGCGGAAAGCGGCCCTGCCTCCCCGCTCTCATGTTTCTCTCCTCCCAGTTACCTCGGAGGAAGCAACGGCGAGCTCGCGGGTTGAGTGATCAGGCTTGAGCAATTTCATGCCGGCACACATCATGCGTGCTTGATCTGCCAGTGTGTGTTACACGTGAGGATCAGCGCCCCTTGTTACACAGAGCGGCTTAATCCTCCTAGGCAGATCAAAGCAGAACGCTGCCAGCTTCGCTGACACCTTCAAATTGGACGCATCTGGGCCACGCCCACGCTGAGGCAGCGGGCACAGTGGCTGACTGCTCTCGCTACGAGAGCATTAAGTCTAGTGAAGCATTTTTTGAAAGCATTTTCAAAAGAGAGCAAATTTCCTCTTTTGAGTGTGGGGTCCCCATACGGCGACCAGCCACTCGAATTAATCCAACCCCTTGTCACGTGGGCTGAGGCCTGGCAGGCCATCCCCGGAGTGCCAGACTGGGTTTTGGGGATAATAAAACGAGGTTATTCACTGCAATTCGCTCGAAGACCCCCGCTATTCAGCGGCGTGGTTCCCACCTCGGTTTAGAAGATGCTGGGCCTCATGGCCTCTGCATCTCCGGTACTTCAGCTGGGCCTGCGGCCCCTTCAGTGCTGGCTGAAACCACGAGTTCTGTCCCACGCCTGGCGTCTCGGACGCCTTCGTGTCAAGGTGGACCGGGCCTGCGTAGCAGCTCTCGCCCCTTGGAAAGACTCTCAGTGGATGGAATGGGGCGGTCTCGACAGACGCTCCCAACACGGGTTGAGGAGCGCTGTGCGATGGCAAACCGGCTTTCGGCCATTGGTCGAAAGAGGAGGATCGGCTTCACATCAATTACCTGGATATGCTGGCAGTATGTTGGGCCTTCGCACCTTTCTACCAGACCTAAGGGGACACTACGTGTTAGTCCGCTCGGACAACATGACAGTGGTGTCATATATAAATTGCCAGGGTGGTCTCTCCTCGAAGCGCCTCTTTCTCATGTTTCTCTCCTCCCAATTATCTCGGATGACTCGCGGGTTGAGCGATCAGGCTTGAGCAATTTCATGCCGGCACACATCATGCGTGCTTGATCTGCCAGTGTGTGTTACACGTGAGGATCAGCGCCCCTTGTTACACAGAGCGGCTTAATCCTCCTAGGCAGATCAAAGCAGAACGCTGCCAGCTTCGCTGACACCTTCAAATTGGACGCATCTGGGCCACGCCCACGCTGAGGCAGCGGGCACAGTGGCTGACTGCTCTCGCTACGAGAGCATTAAGTCTAGTGAAGCATTTTTTGAAAGCATTTTCAAAAGAGAGCAAATTTCCTCTTTTGAGTGTGGGGTCCCCATACGGCGACCAGCCACTCGAATTAATCCAACCCCTTGTCACGTGGGCTGAGGCCTGGCAGGCCATCCCCGGAGTGCCAGACTGGGTTTTGGGGATAATAAAACGAGGTTATTCACTGCAATTCGCTCGAAGACCCCCGCTATTCAGCGGCGTGGTTCCCACCTCGGTTTAGAAGATGCTGGGCCTCATGGCCTCTGCATCTCCGGTACTTCAGCTGGGCCTGCGGCCCCTTCAGTGCTGGCTGAAACCACGAGTTCTGTCCCACGCCTGGCGTCTCGGACGCCTTCGTGTCAAGGTGGACCGGGCCTGCGTAGCAGCTCTCGCCCCTTGGAAAGACTCTCAGTGGATGGAATGGGGCGTGCCCCTGGGAATGGTCTGCAGAAGGAAGGTGGTCTCGACAGACGCTTCCAACACGGGTTGAGGAGCGCTGTGCGATGGCAAACCGGCTTTCGGCCATTGGTCGAAAGAGGAGGATCGGCTTCACATCAATTACCTGGATATGCTGGCAGTATGTTGGGCCTTCGCACCTTTCTACCAGACCTAAGGGGACACTACGTGTTAGTCCGCTCGGACAACATGACAGTGGTGTCATATATAAATTGCCAGGGTGGTCTCTCCTCGAAGCGCCTCTTCATTCTGGTAGAGCGCCTCCTGGAATGGGCTCAGCTCAACTTGCGTTCGCTAAGGGCGGTGCATGTGCCGGGCAGGTTGAACCAAGGAGCAGACATGCTATCTCGGAGAAACGTCCCCTCGGAAGAGGGGATGCTCCACCCACATACAGTTCAAAGAATCTGGAAGATCTTCGGCAAGGCAGAGGTCGAGCTCTTCGCCTCAGAAGGCAACTCTCACTGCCCAATTTACTTTTCGAAGGACAGGGATGCGTTGGCCCACGACTGGCCCAACCTCCTCCTTTACGCTTTTCCCCCGATAGCCCTGATCCCACAGGTAATCAGGCGAATCAGGGAACAGAAGCACAAGGTTCTGTTGGTGGCCCCGCTCTGGAAGAACCAACACTGGTTCGCAGAGCTGTCTCGGCTGCTCTCAGCAGCCCCGTGGCCCATTTCCCTGAGACAAGACCTCCTCTCTCAGGCGAACAGAATGATATGGCACCCCCAGCCCGAGCTGTGGGCTCTGCACCTCTGGCCTTTCAATGGGAGCCTGCGGACCTCCCCGATAGCATGCTAAATAAACCCTCTAAGAAGGGGTCTAGGAGGCTCAACCCACCTCGCCCTGTCACCGTCCCTACATGGGACCTGCCCACGGTGTTGAGGGCTCTGAAGAGCCCTCCCTTCGAGCTGCTACAGTCCATTGACCTTCGTCCTCTGACGCTAAAGACCGCTCTGCTACTGGCGTTAGCATCGGTAAAGCGTATGAGAGATCTGCAGGCACTCTCGGTGAGCCCCACCTGCCTCGAATTCGGACCCAACGACTCCAAGGACGTCCTAAAGCCGAGGCATGGTTAGGTACCTAAAGTGCTCTCAACTCTGTTCAGAGCACAGGTAATAGCTCTTTTGGCGCTTCCTCCTTTGGAGCAGGACCAAGAGCTGAATTTACTCTGCCCCGTCAGGGCATTGAGAATATATAGTGATCGTTCCGCCCCGTTCAGGCAGTCGGAACAGATTTTTGTATGCTTCGGTGGCCGCACCAGAGGGTCTCCGGTCACTAAGCAGAGACTTTCCAAATGGATAATTGACGCTATCAAGCTAGCGTACTCTTCTTTGGGCCTACAATGCCCCATGGGAGTAAGAGCCCACTCAACAAGAGGCGTTGCCTCTTCCTGGGCTTGGTCTAGCGGTGTGTCCATTGCAGAAATTTGTGCGGCGGCCGGCTGGGCCTCGCCGTCCCCATTTACCAGGCTTCCCTGCAAAATACTTGGTCCCTCTGGGACCCATTGGTGCTCAAGGCAAGTTCAAGTATTAGTCGTTCCTCTAGCATAGCACGGCGGGATTGTACTGGTTCCCCATAGTGTCTTAAGAAAGACGCAGTACGAGTGAAGTATCGATAGGGAACGTACTCGGTTACTAACGCAACCTCGGTTCCCTGAGATACGGGAACGAGTACTGCGTTGCTGGCCGTGCTATGTAGCTGCACGACTCAGTCGTCGCTTCAGTCGAAGTAACCTGAGGATCCTATGGCAAAGTGCCTGCTTATATAGTCAGATGCCCCGCCCATTCTGGCGGGCTTTGTCACCATAGGCTCGTGCAGCTCTGCAGTTACACTGCGTTATTGAAAGGCTTCAGTATTCGGACAAAAAGGAGGTTTCCCCATTGAGTCTAAAGCAAGACGCAGTACTCGTTCCCGTATCTCAGGGAACCGAGGTTACGTTAGTAACCGAGTACGTTTTCTAAAGAGAGGAAAACGCTTTACGTTTAACATTTAAACATGTCGCGTTAATATTCGGACTCATCTGCTTGTCTTTTAGCATCAATGTCTTAACATTAACATTAAACCAGCATTTTAAAATGCTACAAAACTGTTCACAAGCTCCTAGGGATTTGACTTTGCTTGTCATTTGTTGAAATAAATATAAAAAGTGCAGTGAGTTCGTGACTGTTTGCTGAATGTGACCCACAATCTCTGATTCTCCTCCGTGGCCATGGAAAAATGAATATTTATAATGACAACAATTATACTTTGTCATTTAAAAGTTTCCAACAAAGAAATAGATCTGTCAGCTTGTTGAACACACACACCTTTATTTGTATAATCTACCATATGATGGCTGAAGCAGCAGCAAGCGTCCAGCAGGCGACACTGTTTTCAAGCTAATCAGGTAATCATTGTAAACCAAATTCTACAAAAACCTAAGAGAAAAAAATCAAATTATCATGCAGTGCGATAAAATAGCTTCTCTTCCCTGCAAATGATACAGTGAAGAATGAATGATTGTTTAACTTAAAGGCAAAAACAAAACAAAAGATAAGCAGTTATCCTTATCCACAAGTTTCCTACGCCCCATAAGGCTTTGCGTCAAAAGTGGGAGTGTCTTCCTGTTCAGTGTCGGAGTTTCTCCGTGTCTGGAGACTACCAGCTAACATAAACATGAAAGACTTGTAAAATAATTTTAGAATATATATCCTTCTCTCTACCAAATCTGTTCACTCCACACTCCAGATCAGTAGGTGGCGGTATAACCTTTAAGTTGGTTTGCCAAAACCGCCAATAAACACCAGAAGAAGAAGAAGAATTTTAGCTCAAAACTCACTTTCAGACTGCAGCGTGTGTTTGAAATAACTTCTGTTTGAGATCCGATGTAGATTATGATCAACAAAGCAGAAATATGCGATGCAAAAGACTATGCACGCATTACCATGGTAAACAAAGTAAATACGACCGCCTGAAAAAATGAGACAAGTGATGTATTTATTTATTTACATATTTTATCTGTCAATAAGTCAGAATGAGAAGTAACCATGGGAACGGATAGCGTATCCTGCTAATATGGCGGCGCCTTCCCGAAATGCAATGCAGAGTGAAAAGATCGTGACGCAACGCCTCATTCTCTATTTGCAAGTTGGAGTTTTTAGAGTGTTGCTTTATTATCTGTGACAGGCTGGAAGAGAAGGTAAATGTTCTTAATATTTAATCGAATGAAAGTCCTCTCATTATCATAAGTGAATCCTGGTGTGTCTGGCGCTAATTGATTCATCCCATGTAAGTTCTGAAATTCCTCATCAGGGCTAATGAGAAGATAAGTGTGCTAAACTCAGAGGTGTTCGACTGCAAGGCTTTTCTCTGCGCTTCACTGTTCTGCTTTAATCAGCGCAGTGACTCAGGGCCGTATCAGATTGACTACAGGCCTAGAAAGTAAACATGGTGTAAAGCTCCTTTTTGCTGCTTATTTACTCTGCTTTTCCCGGGTGATCTCGTGGTTTAGATGTGATATTCTTGCCCATGAGGCTAACAGTAGTCCCCATTTCAGATCAGAAAATGTGCTTTTATTGGTTTTTCCTTCAGTAAAGCCTTAATTTTAATTGAAAATTGTGATTCCGTATGTGCAGTTTTGCACTTTGTTTCTGAAGAGTGCAATGTATCCAAAACACAAGGACACACAAGTTATTAATATCCAATCAAGTCTCTTAATCTCTTAAAATATTTTCTCTTGTGCTGGTGTAAGTTCTCTTGGGAAATAATATTACTAAGCAAACATTTCCAAAGAAATTTTTAACAGCCAACTTTGAATCTATTGCAGAGTTTTTTTTTATCTATAAATTGCTCTTTTATAGTATTTAAACTTGTGAAAACAGCCAAGTTAGAAAGCTACACAGCTTTTCTAACAGACGGAGTGCGGCTCATTCATGCAGCCTTCAGCCATTTCAAATGAAAAGCTCCTAAATTCACCTGATTACCTGAGTTACCGTATGCTGATGCCATCAGTGCTTAGCATTTCAATTACTGCACTAGTGGCAAATCATAATCAATTAAAGGTGCATTTCAGTGAGCCACCGAAGCACCTGAGCTCTAATGCACAACAAAACATGAGATTTTCCAAAGATTAGTCCTCCGGCATCGACTCAGAGCACAGCAATTGGTTTAGTGTCAGATTTGATCACAATTTGGCAATCCCATTTCCTTCTGCTGATTCTTGAGATATGAGAGAAAACAAGTCCTGCGGTTTCACCCGCCATTCAGATTTGAGAAATTTAAAACATTTCCACTTTGAATCAGAGAAAACACAAATCAGATGTGAGGCAGTCTTCATCCTGAAGTTTCATCTTGTGAGTACCATTTGGACCATTTGTTGAATATTATAGTGATTTTAATTATTTTTTTCTGAGTCAAAACTGTCACATAATCTTGGAATTTTAAAGTAACTTCCATAATATTTAGTAGGTCATATTAGTACACCACAGTGTACAAAAGCAATTGCTTTTCATCCAATTTTTACCTGACTTTGAATGTTACAAATGTAAACTACATATAAACACACGTTCGAGCAACAATATTTCCACTAATGTTATTCCAGCAAGCCAAAAGTAATTTGACCAATTATATATTGATCTATGTTTAGGATTTGTTACTGTGATTTGTTAAGGAGTTTTGGCAGTTTGCATACATTGCAGCATAGATAAATAATGCAGTTGCTGTTATACACTGTTAGTGTTACACTTTTTTTTTTTTTAAATCATGTCTAGTTGAATCTCATGTATATATATATATATATATATGTGTATGTGTATATATACAGTGGGTACGGAAAGTATTCAGACCCCCTTCAATTTTTCACTCTTTGTTATATTGCAGCCATTTGCTAAAATCATTTAAGTTAATTTTTTTTCCTCATTAATGTACACAGCACCCCATATTGACAGAAAAACACAGAATCGTTGACATTTTTGCAGATTTATTAAAAAAGAAAAACTGAAATATCACATGGTCCTAAGTATTCAGACCCTTTGCTCAGTATTTAGTAGAAGCACCCTTTTGATCTAATACAGCCATGAGTCTTTTTGGGAAAGATGCAACAAGTTTTTCACACCTGGATTTGGGGATCCTCTGCCATTCCTCCTTGCAGATCCTCTCCAGTTCTGTCAGGTTGGATGGTAAACGTTGGTGGACAGCCATTTTTAGGTCTCTCCAGAGATGCTCAATTGGGTTTAAGGCAGGGCTCTGGCTGGGCCATTCAAGAACAGTCACAGAGTTGTTGTGAAGCCACTCCTTCGTTATTTTATCAAAAGTTATTTTAATGGAAAACTTTTTTCTTTTCTTTTTTTTGCCATGTATTATTGATCATACTTTTTACAGTATGGATTATTATTTGGCTATTTGTTAATGCTATTGTTGTTAATTTTGTCATTATTGTTAGCTATTTGTTGTGTGGTGATGTTAAGAGCTCATATTTTGACATTTGTTTTTCACCATTATTGCATCATACGTTGCAGTTTATGTCCAAATACATTTATACAGAAAAGCATATTTTCCATGTATCTTATTTTTGCAAAATTTACTGAAAAAAAAAACCAGTGATTGACTTATTTTATTTTATTTATTTATTTTTATTCTGTCCAGACAAACAAAATGGCTATACTATATTTAATATGGTTCATATACAGAATATGGATGCTTCAACATTCTTAATTAGTGTGAGTTGGAAGGGATGTTTGTTGCTTCAGATCAGTCATTTATAATTTCAGCTTGGATGCACCCTAAGAAGACAGTGATTTGGAAGAGCTAATATATTAGTATAATATATTCAGTATATATTAGCTAATATATATTAATATACCCTCTTTTAGTCATATAATAACGTTCACAATATGACTTTAGGAGGACGTTCTGTATTGGTTATTCTATGGTCACATAACAACATTACAAAGAGGACATTTGGGACGTTAACAGAACGTTCCCATATGGTCCTCTTTTTGTATATAATAACGTTCCCAATATGACTTTAGGAGGACATTCTATACAACACATTTTTGTACACGATAAAAGCTCCTTGTGGTTTCTCGGTTTGTCCGATTTGAGCATCCATAAACAATGCAAAACACTGGCATTTTGAGTTTCTGCTAGTGATTTCTATGGAGAAAAATCACTTCCTGCCCTCCAGCTGCATTTCGCGCGTCATCAGTATCACGTGATTGCAAACAACCTATTTGCTGCTTCAAAAAACTACGGCAGTACCGCACGCCGTCATCGCCACGGAGGAGCAGGACCGAGCAGGGCACAGACTCACGCGTCCGCATTCAGGAACGTCGCGTGCACACTCTAAAAATAGCTCACTGAAAGTTCTAATGAGCGGGTATCGCGGTTGCGGCACAGTCAGCGATGAAACGCCAGAAGCAGCAACAGATGACTTTAATGTCATCAAGGATGCAAAAGAAAGAAAGAAAGAAAGGAGATGTGAGTTGGTTGATTCAGTAAATTAGCTCAGGTCAGGATAATCATATTTTCTGTCTACACCTGTTAATGTTAGCCTACGTTGACTGAGCTAACGTTAACATACACTGTTGCTAGGTAACAGACTGTTCTTAGCTAAATATTTAATGTAGAACAGTGGTTCCCAAACTTGGGTACGCGAACAAAATGCTGAGTTTTGCGGTGTTTCGTGAATGAATCGTTTGCAAAAGTCATTGATTCAATGTTGCTAGCATTATTAACAAGTGACTAGCATCTTGCTAGCATGATTAGCAAAGTGACTAGCATGTTGCTAGCATGTTTCTAGCATGATTGGCAAATGACTAGCATGTTGCTAGCATGATTAGCCAGTTACTAGCATGTTGCTAGCATGTTTCTAGCATGATTAACAAATAACTAGCATGTCGCTAGCATGATTAGCAAGTCATTAGCATGTTGCTAGCATGTTTTTATCATGATTAGCATGCTACTAACATGTTGCTAGCATGATTAAAAAGTGACTAGCATTTGGATAGCATGTTTCTAACATGATTAGCATGTTGCTAGCACGATTAGCATGCTACTAGCATGTTGTTTGTACGTTTCTAGCATGATTATCATGTCGCTAGGATAGATTTCTAGCATGATTAAGATATCGCTAGGATAGATAGATAGATATAGTCAGATGATAGAAAGAAAGAAATAGTCAGATGATAGATAGATAGATAGTCCGAAATAAAGGATTTTGTTTACATAATATATGTGTATACTGTGTATATGTATTATGTTTATATAAATACAAACACATGCATGTATATATTTAAGAAAAATTGTATGTTTATTTGTTAAATATATTTATATATAATATAAGAATATAAATATACATGTAAATATTTTCAAAATATATAAGATCTTATCTATATCTGCATCTTATCTACATCTTATATGTCTATAAGATTGTTTATGTTTTTAAGTCTGTTCTGCTCATCAAGGCTGCATTTATTTGATTAAAAATGCAGCAAAATAGTGAAATATTACAATTTCATATAACTGTTTTTGTGTGAACTTATGTTAAACTGTAATGTATTTCTGTGATGCACAGCTGTATTTCCAGCATCATTTCTCCAGTCTTCAGTGTCACACGATCTTCAGAAATCATTCTAATATGCTGCTTTGCTGCTCAAGAAACATTTATTATTATGTTGAAAACAAATGAGTTGATTTTTTTTTCAGGTTTCTTTGATGAATAGAAAGTTCAGAAGAACAGCATTTAACTGAAATGTATATCTTTTGTAACATTATAAATGTCTTTATCATCAATATGTCAACCAATGTCTTTTGATCAATTTGAAGCATCTTCTATATTTCTATCATTTCTTTCCAAAAAAAAAAAATATATATATATACACTGACTCCAAGCTTTTGAATGGTATAGTGATAAATGCTGATCTTTCTATTCATCAAAGGATCCTAAAAAAAATGTACTCGACTGTTTTAAATATTGATAATAATAATAAATGTTTCTTGAGCAGCAAATCAGCACATTAGAATGTGACACTGAAGACTGAAGTAATGATGCTGAAAATTCAGCTTTGCATCACAGAAATAAATTACATTTTAAAATATTTTCAAATAGAAAGCAGTTATTTTAAATAGTAAAAATATTTCACAATATTACTGCTTTTGCTGTACTTTGGATCAAAAAATGCAGGCTTGGTGAGAAGAAGAGACTTAAAAAAAAATATGAATAATCTTACTGTTCAAAAACTTTTGACTGGTAGTGTAAGTTTATAGTTTTAACAAGATGTTTTTTCACCTTATAAAAATAGTTTTGTTATTAGGATATACAAAAATATTTTATAGCAGGAAACTTTTCTATACAATTGTGTTTAACCCAAGCATGAAGTATAGAAATAATCAAATTGTGTATATCGTGTATTAAAAAATAATGTGCATTAAAAAATGTCAATGTTGCACACGAAAAAGTAAAAATAAGATAAATACATGTGGGAATTAATAAATATATAAAAAAAATGAATGAATGCATAAATAAACTTAAAAATGAATTAATTAATTGAATATAAAAATAAATGAAATAATAAATAAAAGTTAGAATAAAAATACAGAAAATAATCATTGAAGAAAAAATGTAATACAAATTAATTCAGGATAAAATTATTACAAGTGAATTGTATTTGTTTAATCAAATCATTTATTCCTTTATTTATTTTTCTATTACATGAAATATTACAAAAAATGGGTTTAAGTCAGTTATTTCTATCTTTTGCTGTAGTGTGTCAGTGGAAATATCAGTTTACATTTCCAAACATTCATTTTGCCATTAATTGTAATAATCCAGTGAGATTTTTGTTTGCACAAGGAGTCTGACAGCAGCCAGTGCTCCACACAGAGATCTGATCTGATCATCATCAGTCTGTCTGGAATGACATGAAGAAACAGAATAAACTGAGACAGACTCAATCCAGAAGAACTGTGGGAACGTCTTCAAGATGCTTCAAGAAATCTCCCTGCAAAGCTCCCTGAAAAACTATGCAACTATGAAGTAAGTGCACCGAGGGCAAAAGCTGCTTTAAACACAAAGGATGCTCACAACAAATGTTGATTTTATTGAGTTAAAAGTTAATTGATAAATGAAATCTATTTATGACATTATTTTTTACAGCATCCTCATTTTACAGCATTTTTACACAAGAGCCTAAAACTTTTAACAGTACTGTAGCTTTGCAGGTAGGTTTCTTGAAGCATCTTGGAGACGTTGCCACAGTCCTCCATATAACGGCCCCCAACCCTTTAAAGAACTCGACATCGTGACCGTCTCAGAATGTTCTGGGGACGTAACTAGGCAACGTCCTTGACACCAGCGGGGATGTTCTGAGAACGTTTTGGGAACGTCAGATTTCCAAGTAAAATATGGTCCCCTAAACGTCCCGAGAACGTCCTGAATGTTCTGTGAAGGTCGTCCAAATAACGTCCCCCAACCCTTTAAAGAACTCGACATCGTG
Organism: Sinocyclocheilus anshuiensis; assembly: GCF_001515605.1. Classification (NCBI taxonomy): domain Eukaryota; kingdom Metazoa; phylum Chordata; class Actinopteri; order Cypriniformes; family Cyprinidae; genus Sinocyclocheilus; species Sinocyclocheilus anshuiensis. Next base: position 726,691 of record NW_015536467.1, on the reverse strand, counting down.
ACCGTCTCGGAATGTTCTGGGGACGTAACTAGGCAACGTCCTTGACACCAGCGGCAATGTTCTGAGAACGTTTTGGGAATGTCAGATTTCCAAGTAAAATATGGTCCCCTAAACGTCCCGAGAACGTCCTTAATGTTCTGTGAAGGTCCTCCAAATAACGTCCCCCAACCCTTTAAAGAACTCGACATCGTGACCGTCTCGGAATGTTCTGGGGACGTAACTAGGCAACGTCCTTGACACCAGCGGCAATGTTCTGAGAACGTTTTGGGAATGTAAAATTTCTACCAGGGTATGGGCCACTAAATAGGACCACTAAAGTAAGTATATACTAGTTTGTGACAGACGTTGCAGCATGCAGGAGGCAGGATAAAAAGATGTAAGGAAATTCAAGGTCACAGCTGATTAATGTGTGTGTGTGTGTGTGTGTGTGTGTGTGTGCATTGCTCAGCCTGTGGCGTATAATCTCACTGTAGAGATATATACGTAACACAATATTGAAGAAGCTTATGTCCTTCCCCCACAGAGACACTAATGTATTAATAATGAAAGAATTACAATATGTAACAATAACGGTTATAACATCAGATGAAATATGAGTGCAAATGTTGGGTGCTCAGAGGGTGTTATGAATCGTGATATGTTTTAACCTTTTTTTTTTTTAAACGTTTAAATTATCAAACTGGTTTCTGTCATTTTATCAAACTGCTGATGCATATGCTTCTTCTGTTGTTTTTGCACAAAATGATGTCACTTCCTGGAGGATGATGATGAATTATTGGCTTTTGTTTGTTCAAGGCAGGGTTATTTTAGTATTATTGATGTAATGTTTTTTTGTAAATATGTTACATTTTATTTTATTTGTCCATTTTCTATTTTCCCTTTAATTTTAGTTAAATTGTAGTTTTTATAGCTAAAGTTACGTTTTAGTAATTTTGTTGTGTTTTTGTATTTAAATTTTTTTTAATTACTTTTAGTTTGGTTTATTTTGTTTATTTTAGTACTTCAAATTAAACTAAACAGAAATGAGAAATGTAGAAACAAATAGCATTTTTTAATGGTTTAGTTAACTGTAATAACCCTGATTCAAGGGATTTTTCATAAGACTAATAGGTTGAAAATTGTCACATTTGAAAATTAGAATGCTTTGCATGATTAAAAATGGTTTGTTTAATATTTTATCCAATACTTTGATGCATTCGATGGATTGAAAGTGTGCATAGGAATGAACCCAGTGCTCAGATAGCGAAGATGTCTGAATAGCATAAAAAGAGAAAGAACATTCTCAGAATATGTTCCTTTCATCTGTAAGTGTGTAAGTTTGATTATGCAGTGCTGATTCCAGCCGGATAAGGAGGAGACAGCCCCCTACTGTCCCTGAGATTCAGCAGATCCAATTATACTGGTTCAGAGTTTCAAAAGCCCAATGCTTCATGCATGGAGCTTCTGGCTCTTTGATGGGCTTCCCCTTGAAATGAGGTAACATGCATTGAGTCTGGCCTCTGTTAACACTGTTTAGTCGGCTGGAAAATTAAGAATATCGGTCAAGAGACCAGAGGGTTGTTGGAGTTGAGCTTCTGAAGGCCAGTTTAAACTTTCATACATTCAGTCCAAATGAAAGCACCACTTCTGTGTGTCCTCAAGACCATGTTAAATCTCTGTGATTTCATTAATGTCATGTAATATTTCAAGCGGAAGTATGCAGTTTTATCATTTAACCCTGCAAAGTGTAACACTGTGCGACCAGCACAACACAGCAACAATGCCTATATAAATAAGTAATAATAAAAAAGTAGTAAAATTCAATAAATAAAAAAATAAAACAAGACATATTTTCTGATAGGTACAATGAATAAAGTATTAAAAAATATTGAAGGCAATTAATAAAAAGCGGCACACCATAGTTATGATAGCAAAATAAATCAACTTTTAAGGGGGAGAAATGCTCCCTCATATCTTTGAATTTCAATGGTTGATTTTAAGGTCATTTTTGTTTTATTTTAGGTACTGTATTAGGACTTTGGGTATTAGAAAAGGGCATTATAAATAAAATATTATTATTATTATTTAATTTTATATGACAACCAGGATTTGTATTGTGTCTGTTTGCATTTAATGTCTAATTTGTGTCCTGAAACAAAACCACTGTCACGGGCTCTTAGCATTTCTTGAATTATTCATATTTTCTCTTTCCTCTCATCTGCAGACTGCAGTGAAGGTCTAAAACGTGTAACAAGGTCTAAAACCTGAGCACTGCAGTTTGAGGTCATTTCTCTGCATGCTTTTTTTGTGTGCTCTCTGGAGTCTCCCACGTTTGTGACAGTCGGCAAAATGCAAGATCTATAAGACCGAAACCACACCAGCCGAATGCTAACAAGAGTCTAGAGCAATGCTGAGTGTACAGTAATACAATATTGATTTGTCGGGAGCAATGATATTAACTTGACTAGGTGGCAAGAGTTGCGTCTGACACTGATGTTAGTGGTGCAAACATAAACGAATGGCCAGAGTTCCCTCAAGGTTCATGCAAGTGTCAACCAACAATCTCATGAAAACATTTCAGCCCAGGGCACCGGATTACCATATTAATGCTATTATCAGAAAATTGTTATGCATGATATGCATGGCATCTGATGTTTATGAATTCATGTTGTCTTAGAGACACCACCCTTACAATAATTTAGCAGCTACATTGTCTGTTTTATGGCCACGTGTCAATGGTTACTATGAATCAAACTGTGTTATGTGTTATGGAAGAGCAGTAAATCAAATAACACTGCAAAGCCATAGGCAAGGTCACTCTGGTTATATACATAATTTAGAATATGGATATATTATGCATTGTCATTTATGCTGTAGGCCTATGTTATGCAAATCTAAGAAGTAAATGCAATTTTAATTCTTCATTGTAATTCTCTTCTTTAATTAGATATTGGTTTTAATATTGTATCTACCAAAAGTTTCTATTTATCGAGTGTCTAAAGGACACCCAAAATAGTAATAGCTAATTAAGTTGAATTAAATGTAGCTAATTGTTGTGCTGTTGCTTAATAAGTTCATTAAAAGTTCATAAACTAAATGTCGTTTTTTATTGTTGTAGGTAAAAATGTTTATTTCTGCTATCAGAAATGTATCAAAACATAAACATAAAAGTAGGGTTATATACAGTATATCTATGTCTATATCTATTTATTTATTTCCACTATCACTTATTGGCTTATTTACTTATCGAACATAAAAGCATCGTTATCCGCCTTAAATAAATAAATAAATAGGCCTACCTCATTATATATATATA
>NW_015536467.1:714093-722915 GCF_001515605.1 Sinocyclocheilus anshuiensis | reverse complement strand
ATATATAATTATTTATTCTTGACCTATTTGTTACTGTTTTATACATTTTTTAAGGATGTTTAATAGCCATTGTATCTCTGTTATCACAATTATGTATTAATTTATTTTATATTATTTTTTAAAGGCTGTTTAATGGCAGATTTCCATTGTGACAACTTACCCCATGTAGTGTGTTTAAATGAACTGACAACTTGCCCGTTCTCCCTGATTTTATCTGGCAACACGAGGCTCCGGGGATTCGCTTTTCAACTTCATCACCTTGCATTAGTCTTCTTTTCCATTTAACGTGTATTCATCTGAACATGCAGAGGTGAGAGAGTGGCGTTAGCCTACTAATGCAGTGTTTGCGATCTGCGATTCCCGCATGGCTGAGCCACTGACGCGTCACGCAGCGCGTTTCTATTAAATGCATAATGCGATTTAATTCCCGTTTGTCCATTCCTCAACCTGTCTCCACGCGCTCGCGATCGTCTTAAAGTAAAATTACGTCATTCTAGGTGGAAACGAGCTCCATCAGATGGAGAGAGAGCAGCTCCCTCACCAAACTCCCCCTGCGATCCGGATGGGATACAGATGAAGAGAGGCCATTCCATAGCATTCCCAATGGTCAGGTGGACGCGGGAATTTATGATGCTGATGCTGTGCCGTGCAACTGCAAAGAAATGTCTGTGGATTAATAATGCACTTCTGAGTTAAAACATCGCTGTCCATTTTTTTTCCGCGGTCGATCCAGAGGACAGCAGATGGGACCGCGGAATAGGTGTTGGTTCTTTTTCTGTTCTTGGTGATTTATTACGGATCTTAAATTTTGTATTTTCACATTGTTATGGGATGATTTTAAATCCCCTTTTTTCAGCATAGTCTCGTGATTGTGAATGTACTCATGTATACTGTTTTTTTCCCCCAATCGATTTTTTTTTCTGAGGCTTGGAGACGGGATTTTAATACATGCATACTTGCAGTGTAAATTGATTTGCAGTCCTATTATGCAACTGAAACTGCAGTTGCAGGTGTAAAACAATTGTTTCTTTATATGCATCAGTGCATTTTAATTCAGTAGTTCAGCTTTTTTATATAAGATTTTCATTGCAAATAATTATCTGTTTCCTTTTATATTCAAGATCGGAGGGACCAAATGCACAGTAGGGTACAAATCCATAGGTAAGAAATATTACAAATGTGATTTATTTCATATTGTTTCTCCTCGACAGCAATGAGGTAAATGGAGAGCAAATGGAGACTTTTGCTTTAACATTTTAAAATGTTCTCCTGAAATATTTTTTTTAGTCATCTCATATCTCTTCTATAGAGTTTCAGAAGAGATTTAAACAATATCTGCAACTGTGCTCATTTTTTAATGGTACCAAAGTCTGTAGATCTGAATATGAACTCAAATATTTCTTATCAAATTCTCCTAAATCAGCTGTCTGAGCTATTATCCATATACTGCTTTTTAATCACAAGCACTATAATTAGTATTATGTCAGTAAGTAAACGTGCATAATTTTAGAATTTCTCAGAACTGTTTTAATGACATTATGAACTTGAGCTGGCATATACTTTACAAGATCTACTGTATGTTATCCAGCATGATTTGAGCAGCAAAGAGCATCTTGTGCTTTAACTGAAGCATGAAAATCTGATATTTTGCATAAGGGAGTCACATAATTAATGTCACAAATGTAGAAATGGTGTAGAATCTTAAGTATTTCATATTCTTTTTATGCCATAACATTTCTTTGTCTTAATTTTCTTAAAAAAAAAAAATCCTAAAAGTTTTGAATTCTATAGTCTCAGACTTTGGAGCCCATTGTAAAAGTCATTGAAACCACCATACTGATCAATCAATATTCTGAGTATGTCTATGATGGTTACGATCCTGCATCTTGATATGATTTTTACGGTAGTTTGGCAGATGGCTCACATTTATTCAGTCACTAATCATTCATCTGTCCCCTGCAGGCTGTCCTTTCCTCAAAAAAACAAGAATCAAAACAGCAATGGATGCCATGCCAGAGTATTCCCTCTTCCTTGTGAGAATTTTGGAGGAATTGGATACTAAGTATAGCACCGTTTCATACCAAGACCTTTGCAAGTCCCTGTGTGCCAGGTTTGATTTGGTCCATTTGGCTAAGCTGAGGAGTCTGCTGTTCTACACAGCATGCTTGGATCCAGCTTTCCCCGCAACCTTATTCAAAGACAAGATGAGGTGCTCGGTGGAGGACCAACAGTCCAAGAAGCTCATGGTGGCGGCGGACATTGTCACTATGTTTAATCTCATCCAGATGAATGGAGGTATGGCCAAAGACAAGTTGCCAATGGGTCGGAGACCCAAGTTTCACAAGAACCAGTCCTTTGAGTCCTGTCGATCTGACACGGATGTGTATAAATTCAATGATAACGACAGGGGGTACAACCTCATGGACACCAGGGGTCATCACGTCTCTCGGAAGTCACCCTGCCCAAAATCTGACTGCAATAACTGCCAGCAGTTTATACCAACCTCAGAACCCAACTTCCTCTTGGGAGTCACCAAGGATCTGAAATGTAGGGCAGCATCGTTGGATAAACTACAGCATCTGCCACAGTACTCCAGCGTCAGTCCTCCTCCATGCGAGATGCAGAGCACTTACTTCCCCATGGACATCGACAGCGAGTCAACAACGGACCAGGAATCTCTCCACGCCAACCCAGGAATCAAGGATGTTTTCATGTCCAGCGGAGAGCCTTTCACCGTGCACTCGTGCATGCAAAAGCGGAATGTCTTCAAAGAGGATTTCCACAACCTTGTTGCCTTTTCACCCCACGTGATCACTACGGAGTGCAGAGCGAATCCCAAAGCTGGTGGCAAGTACCACCACAGGAGGGAGCTGAGCAAGCCTCCCACTTTCTTCAATCACAGTTTCGAGCTGCCATACAGCAACCCTTACTTTGAACCCGTCAGCTCACCCATTCAAAACAAATCACGGGTGAAGCATGAGAGCCTGGATGACTTGCAAGCGTCCACTTACTTTGGACCTACAACGGTCTCCGAGTGCGTGAGCAACAGGAGGACTTCAAGCAAGCATGGAAAACAGCCAGCCTGGCCTGTCAAGAGCTTGAGTCTCAATACCGAAGAAGGTCCTGACTTTGAGAGGCCCTTTTTAAATGGCAAAGTGGTAAAGGACAATCACCGTCATAACATTAGCACCATGGTAAATGACCAGCACTTTCAGTGTGCAAAGGACAAGCCCACTGCCTCTCCCTCAGGATTCCCCAAGAAGTCCAATGGAACCAAAACAAATGAGATGTCTTCTGTGGCTTGCGGACCCAGTGTTGAGAAAAGAGAGGTTGGGAAAAGGTACAAGGACAAGAGTGTCAACTCTCCATCATTTCAGTCGAGCAATGTGGACAATGGCATGAGTGTTGGGACCCAGACGGAACAACCTGAAAGTAGGAAAGCGAAAGATTACTCCGGTCACAACAAATATGGAGAGAGGCCACCCTTCAAACATTCAGATGAAGACTCTGAGATTGTCAGCGACGATATCAGTGACATCTTTCGCTTTCTGGATGACATGAGTGTTTGCGGCTCTCTTGGAGTTGTGCAGTCATCGTGCTACAACAGCAACGGCTCACTGTCTCAGGTGAAGAAATCAGACAGGGACAGCTCACCTGATCAGAACACTGTCAAGCTGGGCAAAACCGGGATCAAGCTCGACCGCCTCTTCCAGTCACTGGAGAACTCAGATGATGAGCTCAAAGAGAGCGTCTGCAAACTGGTACTCAGGATTGGTGAGATTGAGAAGAAGCTTGAGTCTCTTTCAGGGGTGCGAGGGGAGATCTCTCAGGTCCTCTCGAAGCTTACAAGACTGGATGAGAAGATTCAAGAACCAGAGGCTAATGGGAAATCAAGTGATAATGGCCACGTGGAACAGGTTAAGACCGACGCGAACCTCTCGCCTCACGTTTTCCAGTGTCACACCACTGGACACAACATGAAGGTGGAAAAAAGTCCAGAATGGTGCTGCTCGGAGGCTGATGGAAGTGAAATCATGAGGGTTAAAGCTTTAAAGAAGAGCATGTTCACACGCAGGTCATCCAGGTCGCTAAACGAGGATAACAGTGCGACTGAATCCAAAGTGGCCAGCATCAACAACTCACCTCGAGACTGGAGGACTGTTTCTTACTCCGGGCACACAGGGGACGAAGGGAAAGAAAGTGACCGGCATAGTGAAGGCAAGGACAGACATAGGAAACCCAGAGAGGTAACAAACCTGTATACTGCACTTTTTTGTCCTTACTGCATGTTGAATTTGTTTTTGTGAGAGTTGTACCCCAGGTTCTGCATTGCATTGCTGTCACACTGACTGAATCAGTAGAGTGGTGCATCTCTTTTTAACGACCGTTTGGCAAAACCAACAAATAAGATCACAAGAGTCATCGGTCTAAATCCAAAATTGACAAAAATCTTACTTTGTCAATGAATTGACTGTAATGACTTACGCCGTGTTGAGCTCAGAACTGATACTACATTACATGTACCTCTTGAAAGCAAATTTATATTCTGAAGAAGGTGCTTTGAAAAAGCATTGATTGTGTACAGTGCCTTAAAATGAATTGACTTGTTAGTGAGATGTAGATCAGTCTATACCTTGTGGTAATGGTAAAATCAAGATTTGGTGCCCAACATTGCATCCTTTTGGATTTAGTCTGTCATATGAGCTGCTGTGGGACACATTTTAGCAAATCTACCATTATATTCCATTCATTGACTACTGGTGCATAACATTTTTAGGTAATAGTCATTATGTTTCAAGAGCTTGGTTGCTGTGCAAAGACAAAAATCCAGCACTGACAATCAATGGAATAAACAAACACACTATCGGTAAGGGGTAAACATATTTATGCTAGCGCCCACTTACCTGGTTTTAAGCAAATCAGTCACGACTACTAGAAGAATGTTACATAACCTACTTGATGTTCATGCGCCAGGCTGAGAAGGTTGTCAGATTTCTCCTACACCCTTGCGTGGTTTTGCAATGGTTGACACCCCTAGGTGGTTATGCACAATTACCCTCCATCAATTCCCAAAATACAAGCAGGCATGTTGTTTTGGAAGCAATCTAGCTTTAATATCATATCTCCAATAATAGAGCCATGATCTCAATTTACCTATTCTACCCTACATCTAGCTGTACTTTAGCCCAGACGGGGGCACAGACTGAGTGAAGGGCACAACAGAGAATCAGACAAATAGTTTTAATTCAATCCCCCCAGAGGAACAGGGATTTTATGGCAGATTGGTCCTGTAAAGTATTTACCAACTCTCGAGTTAATATGTTGACACATCTATGGGCTGAAGCTTCAGTGCTCTGCAGCATTGAAAAGGCTATGTAAACAAGCTCAAGGATTCCATGAATACTGCAAGGCAGATTAATGTGTTTCTTTGTACACTGCTTTAAGAAAGTAGGAGGACTCATGGTGTCAAAAAAGCAGGAAATCAGTTTCTGGTGATTTATTTCTGATGACATTTGCATAGGATGCCACAAAAAAGTGAAGTGAAAGAACATCATCACCTAAGTCTTTAGTAGGCAAGCTGGATACAGTCGACTGTCTATGGGTAATGGAGTGTGGGTTTCCATTCCTGATTACATGCAGGAGGAAAACAGGAACAAGACCATGGTTTTACAGGGTTATCAGTGATGAGTTATGTTAAATGTTGGTTAAATGGTTCTATTTTGTTCTGTTTTGTGCTATTTATGTTATGTTTTACGTCATGTTATGTTATGGTTCTATTTTGTTCTGTTTTATTTATTTCCTCTGGTATTTAATATGTTATGTCATGTTAAGGTTATATCCTGTTCCGATTTGTGCTGTTTATTCTGTTCTGTTATGGTTCTATCTTGTTCTTTTTTATTTGTTTGTTCTGTTTTGTGTTATTATTTTATGTTATGGTTCGGTTTTGTTTGTTGTTTATTTGTTCTATTTTGTACAGTCTATTTTGTTCTGTTCAATGACATTCTCCTCTCCTAATTTTGTTGTTTGTTCTATTCTATTCTAATTTTTCTCATTCTTGTTATATTCTGTGTTGTCTTATTCTTATTTATAATGTCTTTATATTATTGTCTGATTTTTTATATTTTGATATATTCTATTCTATTCTATTCTATTCTACAGTATAATTTTTCTGTTATTTTATTTATTCCATTTTGGAATTTATTCTGTTCTGTTACATTCTGTTTCTTATTTTGGTTTATATTCTATTCTATTCTCTTCTCTTCTATTCTAATTTTCATTATTCTCTTCTGATGTTTTCTGTGTTGTTTTTTATTCTTATTTATAATTTCTTTATTCTATTCTATTCTCATTTTCATTATTCTCTTCCGGTGTATTCTGTGTTTTTTTATTCTTATTTATAACATCTTCAAATTATTTTCTGATATGTTCTATTTTGATCTATTCAATTCTACAGTATAATTTTGTGCTATGTTCTTTTTTATTCCTTTTGGAATGTATTCTGTTCTATTCCATTCTGTTTCTTCTTTTGCTTTCTATTCTATTCTATTCTTCTCATTTTCATCATCCTCTTCTGATGTTTTATTTGTCTGTGTTGTTTTTTATTCTTATAATGCCTCTTCTCTTCTCTTCTCTTCTCTTCTCTTCTCTTCTCTTCTCTTCAGATTGTGCGCTGCATGCAACGCTTTCCCCTTCTCTAGTCTTGGGGAATATGTTTTCTTAGTTTTACACCTCTGCCTCTCGCTCTCGCCTTCTTGGCTTATTGCCCTGGTTAGACGCCTGCCAGTTCCTGTATCGTCCCTTCTGATCTTTTTGGGGAAGTCGCGAGTGCCAAAAGTCTCTGCGCTCTGGGACGATCCAAGCTGTAGTTAATTTTAGTGAATGGTTGCACAGGGAACTGGTGGCTAATCAAACCTCATTCACATTAATGAGAGCACACAACAGCCTTGTGCTTTTCACCACTCTGTACCTTTTGAGGTCACCCTAATTTAAAGGTGAGGTGTGTAGTTTAAGTTTAGTTGACCATAAAGCAGCCATTTATATGTTCATTTTCCTGAAAACTGGAAGCAGTTGTGTTTTGTGCCACTATCAGACATTGATCTGATAGTTTGAGATTCTCGAACAGCCTGACAGCAACATTGACTTACTGACCAATGGAGTTTTGGGGCGGAGCTATCTGTCTGTCTGACCAATAGCAGAAAAGAACTGCAATTCCGTTTCTTGACACTTGTGACGTAGAAGCTTTTTTCATTTATTTCATATTTAATTTAAAAGCATTGCTTTCATGTTTTTAAATCAGAACTGTTAATGGGGTTCGAAGCAAACAGCTCGTCTGCCACACATCTATTCAGCTGTTAATGTTTTGGTAAACATTGGTAAACATTTTGATCCGGCGTCAGTATGGACTGGTCTCAAGAACATCACCTTGTACAAGACACTACCCCCACAGTATGTGGAGAATCAACAACTGGCTGACGATCTTCCCTCCCCCACCATTCAACCTGTGCTTAAGGTCTGTGTAGAGGATTTGAACCAGGTCTTCAGGAAGCAGAAGACTAAGAAAGCTTCAGGCCCAGATGGTGTTTCACCTGCCTGTCTTAAAATCTGTTCTGACCAACTGGCCCTTATCTTCACACAGATCTTCAACAAATCTCTGGAGCTGTGTGAAGTTCCCTGCTACTTCAAACGGTCCACCATCATTCTGGCCCCCAAAAAGCCCAAAATCACTGGACTTAACGATTACAGAACTGTCGTTCTCATGTCTGTGGTCATGAAGTCATTTGAGCGACTGGTCCTGGCCTACATGAAGGACATCACTGGACCCTTGCTGGATCCTCTCCAGTTTGCCTACAGAGCAAACAGGTCTGTGGATGACGCAGTCACTGCTTACAGACAGGAGGTTAAAGAGCTGGCTGTCTGGTGCAGTCTTAACAACCTGGAGCTCAACATGCTCAAAACGGTGGAGATGATCGTGGACTTCAGGAGGAACCCCCCTGCACTCTCCCCGCTTACCATCATGAACAGCAATGTGGCTGCAGTAGAGTCATTCAGATTCCTGGGAACCAGCATCTCTCAGGATCTGAAGTGTGACACTCACATAGACTCCATTGTGAAAAAGGCCCAGCAGAGGTTGTACTTCCTTCGCCAGCTGAGGAAATTCAACATGCCACAGCAGCTGTTCTGCCGACATCGAGCAGAAACTCACGACTGTATGCGCGCTTAGAGACAGATAGACGCGACGAATACGTACAAAAACACTGCGACTCAGAAGACAAAAAACACGAAAACACCTTTCTGTCGGGAGAGAGAGAAGCCGCAGTGTGTGAACACGCCGCCATCTTGAGTGGCACTACATCTCCAGAGTGAGGAAAAGGGCTAAGAAAATCACCTTGGACCCCTCACACCCAGCCCACTCTCTCTTCGAACTGTTGCCTTCTGGTCGGCACTACAGAGCACTGACCACCAGAACAGCCAGGCACAAGAACAGTTTTTTTCCCGCAGGCTATATTCAGCCTGAACAATTAAACTTTCATAATTATACATCGTCCATCACAACGGACATATTTATACACATAATCCAAAATTTGTAAACTGCACACTTTGTAAATAACATATCTGCACACTTAGAACATATCTGTACATTTATTTAAACAACTACAATTTTTTTCCTATACTTCTATTCTGTATATAGTACATTATTTAATTCTGTTTTTTTCTTGTATTAGTGTTATATTCCATCCCTACTGTGTTATTCCTATGTATGTCTGCACTATCATGTATGTCTGCACTATGTTTGTACTTTCTTCTACACTGGAAGCTCCTGT
>NW_015536467.1:691879-713200 GCF_001515605.1 Sinocyclocheilus anshuiensis | reverse complement strand
TCATTGATGTAAACACAAAGCCCTCCGCCGCGGGTCTTACCTCCCTCGACGCGAGCTCTGTCCGCTCGATAGCATGTCAGCTGATCGAGATGAATAGCGCAGTCCGGAACGCTGTTGTTGAGCCATGTTTCCGTGAACACAAAAACACAACAGTCTCTTACAGTCCTCTGAGTTGAGCGTAGTAGTCGGATGTAGTCCAGTTTATTGTCCAAAGAGCGTACGTTAGCCAGTACGATGGTGGGGATAGCTGGCTTGTGTGGGTTAGCCGCTAGCCTAGCCCGGATACCTCCACGCTTACCCCTCTTCTGCTTCCTCTCACGCCGCTTGTGGCGCCTCAGCTGTGGGCGAGATGCAGTAGTGGGGGTCGGTGATGGTGTGGGCCTCCGGAGCAGACCGAGATCCCGCAGCTCTTCGGCGTGCGCAGAGTTTAACTCTAAAAATGTGGTTCTGCCGACATCGAGCAGAAACTCACGACTGTATGCGCGCTTAGAGACAGATAGACGCGACGAATACGTACAAAAACACTGCGACTCAGAAGACAAAAAACACGAAAACACCTTTCTGTCGGGAGAGAGAGAAGCCGCAGTGTGTGAACACGCCGCCATCTTGAGTGGCACTACATCTCCAGAGTGAGGAAAAGGGCTAAGAAAATCACCTTGGACCCCTCACACCCAGCCCACTCTCTCTTCGAACTGTTGCCTTCTGGTCGGCACTACAGAGCACTGACCACCAGAACAGCCAGGCACAAGAACAGTTTTTTTCCCGCAGGCTATATTCAGCCTGAACAATTAAACTTTCATAATTATACATCGTCCATCACAACGGACATATTTATACACATAATCCAAAATTTGTAAACTGCACACTTTGTAAATAACATATCTGCACACTTAGAACATATCTGTACATTTATTTAAACAACTACAATTTTTTTCCTATACTTCTATTCTGTATATAGTACATTATTTAATTCTGTTTTTTTCTTGTATTAGTGTTATATTCCATCCCTACTGTGTTATTCCTATGTATGTCTGCACTATGTCTGTACTTTCTTCTGCTCTGGAAGCTCCTGTCATCAAGTCAAATTCCTTGTGTGTGTAAACATACATGGTAATAAAGCTCTTCTGATTCTGATTCTGAAATGTTTTTCTGGGTTAATGTGAGTCTTACTATATGCATCCTGTCACTCTCTTTGATTTTCTTTCTGTCTGTATCACCCTGCCTCTAATTCACATGAAGTTGTTACGCCAGCCTTTTAGCACGACTTCTTTATGCAAGAGCGCAGCCAGTGAAGCCAGAAGATACGAGAGAACTGTCATTTCCAGACAGGCACTTAGCACAACATCCATTCCTTCTCGCAAAGTGCCCTTGATAAAGGGCAATGCAAACCTTTTTTTCTTTAAGCCCAAACAAAAGTGCCAGCTAGCCAAGCGATAAGCTCATGTCAGTAGTGGTCACGCTAAAAGCACACTTTAAATATTTGGCTGGCGGAGTATAAACATGCAGTGCTTTTAGTCGCTTCATTTGAAGGCTATCTTCAATGAGGTTTTAATTAAGACTGTGTGTGCCCATTCAACTTCAAACTGTGTTGGACAAAGTATGTACTGAAGAGAGGTGCCCTGAATAGGCTGATGGATTTAGATGACAAAATTAAGGACTATATATTTGCAAATGTGAATGTGTTTCCTGTGCTAATCTCACAGGCACAACAGGTTGTTGTGGTTGATTGCCAATATTTTGATAATTGGTTGCCTAAGGTGTTCTGATTGGTTAAGCACAGTGTATTTTATTATTTTCTGTATACTATTATAGTATTATTTGTTAATAATTTTGAATCAGATTTCATGTTTATAAATTTTAGTTTTCATTTTTAATTTTAGTTTAAGTTTTAGTACCTTTATGTGATTTTGTAATGTTTAGTGCTTTGTTTCTTAATATTCCTATTTAACTAATTTATTTTTCAGTATATTTTAAAATTAGTTTTATACTATTATAGTATTTATTATTTTTTTTAATTAGATTTAATATTTTTTTTGCCTAAGTATTATTTTTTTAGCTTAGTTTAGTTTTAGTAATTTTGTTATGTGCTATTTTATGTTTAGTTTTAATTTATTTTCCAGTTTTAGTACTTTAACACCAACATATTTTATTATTTATTATTATATTGTGAATTATCTTTTGATTTTATAGTTTTAGTTTTCATTTTCATTTTAGTTTTAGTAATTTTATGCGCTTTTATGTTTATTGCTTTTTGGTGATTTATTTTTAATTTTTATTTAGCTTTGTATTTATTTTAAATATAGTACTTTTAAATTAATTAATTTTAGTATTGTTTATATACCATTATACTATTTAGTATAGTAATTTTGATATTTGCTTTTGTTTATTAGCTTTTGATTTTTTTTATATTACCATTTATCTTTATTTTTTGTTTCAGTTTTAGTCATTTTAGTACTTCAGATTAAACTTCAATTAAAATCAGCAGCACATATTGCCTTTGCATAAACAGCTATGTGCCAGTGCTTCAATGTTCACGTTGTTTCAAACCACTACTAATTATGAGCACTTGTAATAATGATTTTTACTTAGCAACAGCACTAATGATATTGTGGCTCAGTGAGATTACACTTAATGAATTTACAACAGCAATAAAGAGTTTTAATTGTCTGCAATGCCACAATACATGGATGTATAACTTGTAATGTGTTGGTTATGTTACAGTATGAAGAAATAAATACAGAATGCTTGTGGTTAGATGATGAAATTTGAGTCTTGAGTGAGTCACAGTCGTCTGTTTGACATTGAGTCTGACCTGCAGCACATATTATATCACTACTGCTGCTTTCTGGTGAGGAATAACCTATACCTCATATAAATATCAGAAAGACAATATTTTTCCTTCTCTCAGTTGGCCTTCCCTCATTTGCATCTGTGGTTGTTTGATTAGTCTTTCCCTGCTGGAAAACAGGAGGTGGATCAACATTACACTCTTCGGCTCGCACTCCTGTGGCTTTTTTTTAATTTTCACCTTAGCTCAGGCCAGACAGAACAACACCTTACCTTAAATTTTAGCCGAGAGAGAGAGAGAACAAGAAGAATGTGGGTGGGTTTTTGAAGAAGAGATACAAACTGTACGGAGGCAGCGAGACAAAAATGAAATTGCAGAACATGAATACTGCAATTATATTGAAATGATTTAGATAATATAGTTCCTAACTGGTGGGTAGCAGCCTGCTGATGGAAGAGAAACCATTTTCCTTATCTTTTCCATGCAATCCCTGTGGGATTTTGGCAGGAATTTTGCAGTTAATTGTATATTTCAGTGTTTGGTCTAAGGGCATTTTTGGGCATGTCCAAAGTGAAGTCTGGGACCTGATATAAATTATATTGATGCATATGCTGTATGGTGAACACAAAATGTCCATTGACTTTTTTTTTTTTTTTTTGCTGAAGATGGTGAAACTACAAAATGCCTCAAAACGTTAAGCAAGGTTTATAATAATTGGCTAGACTTTAAACTCACATCTGATTGACTGAAGAGAACATAAGTGATAATTTGTAAACTGGTTCTTGAAAAGAAAGTCTCAAAATAGTCACAAATCCACACAACAAATGCCATTGTAGATTCAAAAAACTTTTGTACCTGAAACATTCAGAAATGTGCAACCATACTTTTGTGTTTATGAATGGTGCTTTGCATTTGTCTTATTTTGAGTCCTATTTTGTAAAAGTACATTTGCTTGTGCATTTTCAAATTGTACAGTATATTGGGAGTTTGTGAATTGCTAAATTTGGTTAATAAGATCTGTGTTTGCAAAAATATAAACTTTATGAATACAAATTAGCATTGCATTTGTAAAACATATTTTGTAAATATATTCATTTTAGCTCCTTAATGTAATGCTGATAGTTCAACAAATATCCACTTTTTAATCATCATGAAGATCATGGTGCAGGTTGACAATGACTTCTTGAAAGGATGACGGTGTCATTATAGTGTTTTTTGACCAATTTATGGGATAATTAAGTATTTTAGAAAGGGAAATCTGATCATAACGGTATTTCTGTTTTATACTGTGCCTATTTACTAAAATGACAAATGGAAACAAGCTGAAAATAACATCCTTATGAAAAATAGAAAAAAAATAAAAATAAATGAAAAAAACACAAAGTTGCTAAATTTTGTTTAGAAAAATGTATAAACATAGCACAAGCTGCATCAGCTGCTCATTATTAAAGTTATTTTTTACACACTAACGGCGCTCGTTTTGTAGAATGACCCAGTTCACGATAATCAAATCTTTCAGGTTGTATAAGCTGCAGCACTCCGGTGTCCCTCCAGACAGAAATAAGCTCCTGACTCAGATATTATTCTTTATAATAGTCTAAGGACTGAGACAAACACACATTTCCTGCTCCATAAACAAGACCGCGGTCATTCCTGCTTGCGCCGTATATCTATATATCGTTACTAGTTAGACTCATGCAGCGCCAGCATGCTTTTTGCTGAGACTTATAGCTGATGCGGTGTGTTTGTATCGGCCCCTGGTGTTCCCCTGGTGTTCGGCTGCTCGTTTTTGTCCTACGAGTCAAATAACTCTGAATTGCTGAAGGAAAGGAGGTGTTTGCCTGTGCAAAAGTTACCATAATGACGTTAGGGTGTTTTGGCACTGCCAGCCCAACTAACAAAAATATGGTCTAAGAATGTTTTGCTAATATTACCATTAAGGTTTTTAAAACATTACTTCTGAATGTTCAAAAGATTCAGTTTTTAGAAATTGTTTTCACTCATGTGAATGTTAAGTGAACATTTCATTTGATTATTTTGCAAACATCATGGTAATGTTACTTTTGAATGTTCCCTGAATGTTTTGAAACAAGTAATAACATTTAAAAAATGTTAGATGAATACAACTTAAGTACTGCAGAAAAAAAAAACATTATTTTTCGTTCCTTTGTTTTTGTGCTAATGTCTTGAGAGTATTAAAGACCAGAACATTTTGAACAAACATTCTCTGAACATTAATTTGTAACCTTGTCAGAACGTTCCCTGTTAGCTGGGAGGGCATTGATAAGCGATTGCTACAGGAGTTCAAATAAGTTGTTAACATGTTGCAATGCTGTAGATGCCACTCTACTTTTCTAAAGTCTCTATGATTTTAGTCTTCTTCAAAGTGTTTTTTTTTTTACTCTGGTGAAAACTGTCCAGTTGAGAAGTGCTATATGCTATTGTTTAAGGTTGTGGTATTGTTTATGACTTAAGGTTTAATTCATGTTGGTAGCACAAACTTTTGCAGTTCATGTTATGTGAAGTAAAAATATGAAGTATCAAAACTGTTTTCAACATTGATAATAATAAATGTTTCTTGAGCAGCAAATCAGATTAGAATATTAGAATGATTTCTGAAGGATCATGTGACACTGAAGACTGGAGTAATGATGCTGAAAATTCAGCTTTGCATTACAGAAATAAATTACATTTTAAAATGTATTCAGATAGAAAAAAGTTATTTTAAGTGATAATATTTCACAATTTTACAGTATTAAAAAAAAAAAAAACAACAACTTTGTGAATTCTTTCACAAAGATCCAACCAGTATTGTATGTATCCGAGTTTAATACTTAAAGCTATAGTTTACCAAAAATGAAAATTCTGTCATCATTTACTCAGCCTCGAGTTATTCCAAATCTGTATGAGTTTCTTTCTTCTGCTGAACACAAAAAAAATATATTTTAAAGAATATGGGTAACCAAAAAGTTGATGGTCCCTATTGACTTCCATAGTATGAAAAAAACATACTATGGAAGTCAATGGGGACCATCAATTTATTTATGCTTAGAAGAAGAAAAACATTCATACAGGTTTAGAGCAAATTGACAAACAACAACAACAAATTCTCATTTTTGGAACTATACCTTTAAAGGGAAAAATTCTGTCATTAATTACTCACCCTCATGTCGTTCTAAATCCGTAAGACCTCCGTTCATCTTCGGAACACAAATTAAGATATTTTTGATGAACTCTGAGAGCACTCTGACCCTCCATAGACAGCAAGTGTCCTTACACGATCAACACCCAGAAACGTAGCAAGGAGCTTGGTAAAATAATCCATGTGACATCAGGGGTTCAACCGTAATTTTACGAAGCTATGAAAATACTTTTTGTGCACAAAGAAAACAAAAATAACGACTTTATTCAACAATTCGTCTCCTCCGCGTCACCCTGGCACCATTTTGGAGAGTATCACATACGTAAACAAAGTATGCTGTTCTGTGTCAGCTGTGCCACGCAGATACGCTGTTTTCGTTCAAATCAAAGCGTAAACAACATAAACAGCGTATCTGCAGACAAATTGTTGAATAAAGTCATTATTTTTGTTTTCTTTGCGCACAAAAAGTATTTTCATAGCTTCGTAAAATTACGGTTGAACCCCTGATGTCACATGGATTATTTTACCAATCTCCTCGCTACGTTTCTGCACCTTGATCGTGGTAATTACATTGCTGTCTATGGGAGGATCAGAGAACTCTCAGAATTCATCAAAAATATCTTTATTTGTGTTCCGAGGATGAACGAAGGTCTTATGGGTTTGGAACGACATGAGGGTGAGTAATTAATGACAGAATTTTCATTTTTGGGTGAACTATCCCTTTAAGGTTTGGGGTTTGTTAAAAAATAATAGTGTTGCTGGACGTAAATGTGGATGAAAGTAGTTTTGATTAGTACAGATTCTCCTGCTTTTTTGTTACGTTTGCATTACAGAGGATCGTTTGGAAATTTTTAATTTCGTCACGAGGTGTGACAATGGGATAAACCCCTCCGTTTTGTTTTGTCTTCAGTATCATCAGTCTTAAAATGCATCTAATGTTCTCCTCAGATCAGCAGAAGAGATACGAAGCCTCCTCCTCTGTGACCTTTCCTCCCGTTTCTCCCCTACAGACAGATCGTCAGTATGACGCCCACCAGGCCCACCGCTCCTCAAAGCCGCCCAAGGACTCCTACCTGGTGGAGCAGGTGTTCAGCCCACACCACCTCCCTCCCGCCGTCAAGTCTCACGTGAAGGGCAGCCCTCTCTACACGGACCTGCGGCTGACCGGCCTCGCCGATGGCAAGCGCTCCCAGCCCTCCTGGACCATCGAAGAGTACAAACGCAACTCAGGAGACAAGAACAAGCTCAGCGCTCTGGACCTGCAGGTGAGAGGCCACCTCGCTGTGATTGCAACCTTGCCAATCTTGTCGATTTTCTCTGTTCTTTGAGGCTTTGCTGTGTGTGGGATTAGCTTCAAAAGCTGAGGCTCATGGGAATGACGGCTTCGATTTTCTTTCAATCAGTGCTTCTCTGCCACATGCCGGCGGTGTGGCTGAAGGTCATCAGTGCAGTAGGTGACCTTGTGTGCTGTGAAATATTCACGATCCTTATTAAAATCACTCATTGTTGACAGTCATTGGCTCAGTGCAATTACTGCAGGTCCTTGGCTTCGTTTCAATGCCAACATGAAATGCTGTTCGCAACCCAATTTGCTTCTGGAATCGGAAGTATTTCTGAGTGAAACTGCATGTTTGATGAGAATAAATGTAGTATGCAATATGATTGCATTTTGATTTTTATTAATTATTTCAGTGAGTCAGTTGATCCAGTTTGAATGATTTGTTTACAATTTTGGATTGAATCAATTGGAGAGGTTCTTGAGTCAATGACTCAGTGACTCATTTAACTGAGGAACATTTAATATGGAAATGAGGTCATTTGTTTATGTGGATGATTTTGAGATATTTTGAAAAGCATGTAATTTTTAAGTTTTAATTAGTTTCGCCATTTTGTTGCATGGAAAGGAAAACGTTTCACTGACCTTGATTTCTCATGAGGAGCGAGAGAAGGTTAAAACGCTACTTCTTGTGTTCAGTCTTAAAACATCCTAAAATACGGTTTGCAACCAAATTTGTTTCTGAAATCTGACGTATTTCTGAGTGAAACTGGATGTTCAATGAGCAAAAAAAAAAAAGTAGGCCAGGATTTAATTGCATTGTCCAAAAAATAAAATAAAATAAACTAAGTATTTCATTTAATCAGTAGAATGATTCAGTTGTTCATTAATTGGACTGAATCAGTCAGAGGTTCTTGAGTCAATAAATGACTGACTCATTTAACATAGAGCCGTTTAATATGGACATTTGTTTGTGACAAAAATGTTTTTATTATATTTATCATATAGGTGAATAATAGAGATTACATTATATATGACATGTAAATCAAATTAAATGTGTTCAAAAGAGCTGATGCAACACAAATTACAAGAAATTGCAGTAAAAATCCTTATTACAAATTATATACAGTAATTTGGATATACATATGGCTTTAGTGCAATATTTTATAGGGACAGAAAGAACAACACTATCTCACGACCAATCCGTACGTATTTTACGAGGTGGCTAATTCGTACGAATTCGTACAACCTCACTCGTACGATTTTGTATGATTTGCCTAGACCCCAGTGACGGGTAGGTTTAGGGGCGGGGTTAGGTCTAGGTAATTCATACAAATTCATACGAATTGTGCCACTCGTAAAATACGTACGATTTAGCAAAAATCTAATAAATTTGTACGAGTGAGGTCGTACGAATTCGTACGAATTAGCCACCACGTAAAATATGTACGAATTGCTGTGAGATCAGGTTGGAAAGAATCACTGAATTGTTTACTGAAAGATTTATCCATTAACCCTAAGATTAAACAACTTGTTCAAAACTGGATTTAATCAGTCTGAGAGTTCATTTAATTAAGAATGCGTCACGTTATTCTGCTGGTGTGCCCTAGTTGGCCACCAGAGGACACTGTGTTTTGTGAGAGCACATGGCTTGTTGTATGTTTGTTGGTGCCATGTGCTCTCCCGTCTCATTGTCTGACCCCGCCCTTCTTGTTATCTCATTATTGTTTCAGTTGCTCCACCTCCTCTGTCTCCCTCATTACCCTCATCGTTTGTCTCCCTATTTATTCTCCTTGTGTCTGCAGTCCTGTGCTGATCCGTTGTTATCTGTCAGAAGTAACTGTTGTATGTGTGGTATGTACCTGCTGCTGTATTCTGCTATGCTTTGCTGTGCCTTGTTCCTGGCCTGCCTGCCTGTTTTTCCTCCTCGGGGTAGTTTTTGTTCGTTTTATTTTATTATTAAAAAGAACCATTCTTCCTGCAGCTTGAGTCCTCGCCTCATCTCTCGTCCAGGACCATGACAGAATGGTTAAATATGGAAATTTATTACAGCTATTTACAAACATTTATTTTATTAAAACAAGCAAAAAATGTTTTAGGTGAATAACTGAAATTAAATTATGTATAAGATATAAATGCTAATTATGTTTTTCTGAGCTGATTCATGACAGAAACATATGTAGGCGGCAACATATATAAAAACATAACATATAGGAATTTCAGTGTACATATGGCTTTACTGGAACATTTTAGTGGGATTTTGTAATATGAATCACTAAAATAATCACTGAATTGTTTTCTGAAAGATTAATTCAGACACATGACTGATCAATTTGTTTATAGAGACAACTCAGTGACTCATTTAACTATCATTTACAGCTTTTTACAAATGCATTTTATTAACCTTTTAGGCATATTATTTAAATGGATTTTAGTATTGTTTAATGTAAATGCAAATAAGTTGAAGTTGTTATGATTCATTAGTAGCCTACTGCTACAACAAAATTAACTGTGGCATAAGCAGTTGCAAAAAGCATTCTCATAATAAAACTTAATAAAGCAAGCAATATAACTTTATAGGAGTGTTTTAGTGAGTATGAGAGAGGCATGTACGCCATGATGAAACGTAAAAGAATCACTGAATTGTTTTCTGAACCAATCTGTTGACACGAACAAAGGATTCACAGAAATTAATCAGTCCTTATATAAAGGTGAAAAGTTGGTGTTTTAATTGGTATCAACAAGAACAAGTTGTTGAAAGTTGAAAATGCATGAGGGATTTTGATCCTTTGTGTTTCGATAAAAAATTACAAAAACCGGGAGCATGTATTAAAGTAAAAAGGGTCTTACGTTGGCTATAAAATCATCTGTTGTGCGCTTGTTTTAGATGAAGGCTTACAGTTGTCTGTATCAGACGATGTTTATCTGTCTTCGCTATCTCCAGACATAATCGTGTGCTATTGATAGAGGACGGCTCGCAATAAAAAGGCTTTAGTGTAGGAGACAGCACTCAGCAAGCTTCTTTCATTCAATAGCATAATCTACGCCGTATTTTATTGACTCTCTCCCTATGGTTTTGAATGGACAAAACCAAGTGATGGCTTTAAAACTAGCTGTTCTTGTACTGAACAAAGTAAAAAAGTAAGATGGAACAGAAAAAGAAATCACTGACCTCTTCGGTGGCTGGTGCAATTTTAAAATGTGCCCTACATCTTTGCATCAGATCTGTGTTACATGTTCACCCCAATGCATGGAAATGTGGCTCGAAGCAGGGGAGCATCTCTCATTTTGCCCATTTGCAAGGGCTGTAGGTTTTCTGAAGGCCTGCTTACCCAACCATAGCATGAGAGGAGCAGAAAAAAGACAGAACGCAGCTTGAGCAATGCCACGTACCAGTGATTCTTAGTGACCCAGCACAGCGCATTCGAACCTTGAACAAAAGATGAGGCTGACAAGGCAAAGAGTTTTTTGGATTTGTGCAGCAAGGATGCAATTGTACAAAAACTATAATATTTGTATTTGCATAAAATTCTATTCACAATTATTTATTTATTTTACAGATGCCTGCCACATATTGGATATTGTTGCAAGCATTAAAAACATTAAAAAATTAATTAAATCAATATCTTTAGTATTACTATAATTTATGTATGTGTTTATTTAATAAATGTATTAATATTAGTATTAAAATAAAATGTAAATTAATAAATAACATAACTTGAATTATTTTTACTATTTTTTAATTTATTTATTTATTGCACATGCAAATGGGAAAGGCTTAAATAATTAAATAAATACCTTTAATATTAACATTATTTATTTATGTGATTAATATATTTAATAATGTTACTATTAAAATAAAATGTAAATGAATAAATAACATTAATATTACAGTTAATTATTTAATTATTTATTGTATACATGCAAATGTAAATGAACGAATGAATTAATGCATTTAATACTAATGTTATTTATGTATTTATTTGTTTATTTCATATATTTAATAATATCAATATTAAAATAAAAAAATACAATTAAAACAGTAATATTACAGGTATTTATTTATTTTGAAGTCTTTCACATTTGTGTGTCAAGTATCCAATGCCACAGTTCTTCTTTGTGTTCTGTTTGATTGACTTGAGCTGTGTGGGAAGCCTGACACTACAAAAAAGACTGACAAGTGTGTGTTCACAAGTACAAGTCAATTAAAAAACAGTGCGGACTGAACACAAGAACACGTCCTGTGTGAACAGCCCATTAGATGACTTAGTAAAAGTTCTGTTGCCATAGCAATTACAGAAAGGGAGATTTATAATTAATCTCAGGTTTCTCACAGGAGAGTTCGGTGCTGTTGAGGATTCATCTCTAAATATGTATTATTGGCAAAATAACATTAGTGTTTATTCCCTGGAACTTTACAAGCCAGCTCTGTTATGGTTTAATTAGTCTCTATCACTGATTGTGTTGTAAGAAAGTAGACAATGATAATGTAATAAATTATTAATATTAAATTATAGCTTTAATGGTGATCTTTATAATGTCATTTTGTTTGAATAAGGCTTGCTAATTGCACAGATTTTTTTTTTTTTTTTTTGGCTATGGTGAATTAAAGGAGCAGTTCACCCAAAATGAAAAGTCTGGCCATCCAAGATGTAGATGAGTTTGTTCCTTCATCAAAAAAGATTTGGAGACATGTAGCATTACATCACTTGCTCTGCTGTGAATGGGTGCCGTCAGAATGAGAGTCCAAACAGCTGATAAAAACATCACAATAATCCACAAGTAACCCACACCACTCCAGTCCATCAGTTAATGTCTTGTAAAACAAAAAACAGCGTGTTTATAACAAACAAATCCATCATTAAGATGTTTTTAACATCAATCTGTTGCATTTGGCCAAAATATGCGTCCAAAATCCATAATAACGCTTCCTTCATATTTGTTTATGGACTGTTTTTGCTTGCTTGTTTTTTTACTGGAGAAAGCAGCATTATGGATAGACGACTCGTATTTTAGCTGGAAGCAGTGGTTTGAAGTTAAGAACGTCTTTGTGATGGATTTGTCTCTTACAAACAAGCAGATTTTCACTTCAAAAGAAATTTCTCCAAATCTGTTCAGATGAAGAAACAAACTCATCTACATCTCGGATGGCCTAAGGGTGAGTAAAATGTTAGCACATTTTCATTTTTGTGTGAAATTATGTAGTTGACAACAAGCCAACAAGCTTGGTCACTTCAACAAATAGTGATTGCTGTTGTCCTTTTTCATGAAATTATGGAGTTTTTTCCACAAGAAAATCAGATTATCTTTCTTGCGCACTGCTGGTATTGATGTAAGATTACTCTGAGCTTATTGGAGACAGCGATGGTTAATACCTTCAGTTTGCATGAAGTTATACGTGCTCGGTTTAGCGGAGGAAAGTGTCATTGGTGATGGCATCCTGCTGCCAGTTAGCGCTGAAATGAATGCCATCTGATATTCAGAACCACCCACATGTGACAAATGGCGAAATTTAACACACTTTGCCTGGAGGATGGTTATTAGAGGCATGAAAAATGGCGGCATTGTCACAGCAGTGGCACAGAGGCAGAATGTGCTCTTGACAATAAATGGACCATTAGGTGGACATCTTATATTGACATATTGCTTAGAAAAATCATTCAGTCCCAGTTTAAGTTTGTCTTTCTTTTATTTATTTGTTTGTTTAATAACAAATCAATAAACAGCATTAATATTACAGGTATTTATTTATTTGTTTGTTTATTTTTTTTAATTTTGGATGGGCAATTTTGGACAGCTAAGTTGTTATTATTTGAGTCTGTGGTGAGGTAGTGCTACTGCTGAAAATATGCTGTTGCTGAAAAACAGATGAAAACATCACTGGTAATGTGTGTGTTGATCGCTAAAATGAATGTATTTTTACCTGTACTTTAACTGTAGGCCTGCAGCAAGCTTTCCGAGTACTCTGTCATTTACATTGGATATTTTCGAGTGACTTCTGGCTCGTTAGCTTTGACTCTGCTCGCTTGACATTAAAGTTGTTCTAATTATAAGCTAGGGACACAATTAAAGCGTAAACATTTCTGTGAATCAGTGAGCTGACCTTCTCCTGTGGAGACATTAATTTTTCCTGAAATTCCTGATAAAGCGAGCTGTTCACTTGAAAGTGTTGCCGATATCTGTTGTACTGAAATGAACCGTTACATTGATGTTTACAGTCGATCACACTTTCGCTTACGACCTTGTCATTTCTGTCTGTCCATCCTGTCTGTCTATCTATTGTTCATTCTATCTTTCATTCTATTGCTCTATTTATCATTCTATCATTCTTTTTTCATTCATTTGTTTGTTCTTTTGCACATTCTGTCTGTCTGTCTGTCTATCTATCTATCTATCTATCTATTGTTTGTTCTATTTATCATCCATTTGTTCTGTCTGTTGTTTGATTGTTAGTTTGTTCATTCTCTCTTAAAAATAAAGGTTCTTTATTGGCATCAATGGTTCCATGAAGAACCTTGAACATCAATGGAACCTTTCAAATGAAGAAAAGGTTCTTTATAGTCAAAAAAGTTTCTTTAGATTTTTAAATGTTCTTCAAAATAGTTTTTTTTTTAGGAAGGAAGGTTTGGGGAAACAAAAATTATTCTTCTACGGCATCACTGCAAAAACACCCTTTTGGAACCTTTATTTTTAAGAGCGTTGCTTCAGTCATTCTATTTATGATTCTGTCATTCTATCTCTCGTTCTGTTGTTCTGTTTATGATTCTGTGATTCTATCTCTCGTTTTGTCATTCTATGATTCTGTCCTTCTATCTATCCTTCAGTCATTGTATTTATGATTATGTCGTTCTATCATTTAAATATTCTGTCTCTCGTTCTGTAGTTCTTTCTATGATTCTGTCATTCTATCTATTGATCATTCATTCTATCTACTGTTTGATCATTCGTACCATCCATTGTTTATTCTGATCTATCATCTGTTTATTTTATCAGTCATTTGTTCCATCATTCTGTCAATCTAAAGAGCAATACTCTATCTATCATTCATTTGTCCGTTCTATCATTCGTTCTATCTATCATCTGTTCTGACATTCGTTCTATCTAATGGTCTATTGTTCTATCTTTTCTACGTATGTTCGTTATATCATTAGATCTATCTGTTGTTCTTATTTTATTGTTCTTTCTATCGTTTGTTCTGTCTATCGGTCTATCTGTCTTTGGAACATCCATTTGTTTGCTCTGACTGTCTATCATTAGTTCTATTTATTGTTCTTTTGTTTGTTCTATCATTCTTTCTGTCATATTATTTAATCTATCGTTCTGTCATTCTAGCATTCTGTCATTCCATCTGTCTGCTCTGTAAACTTCAAATTTTGTTACAGTAATATGACTAGTTATACTTCCTTAGATTCAAATTTGAATTGGAATTCTGCATCCTCTTTACTACCTCAACTCAACTCTAAATGCCATACAACTCTGATAGCAACTTACAAGAGCAACTACATAGCACGCTAAAAACTAATCAGAACCACTCAGCAACCGTATAGCAACATGCTGGCAGCCGCCCAAAACACCCAAGCATCCTGATGGTGACTTCTGCACAGACAATCCCCACTCGTGTTTTCTTCAGAAAATGTTGTTTTGTCCCCTTCAGCTGCTCTGGCTATTTTTGCCTGACTGTTTCCATCTTCCCTGCTGTCATACCTGAACATCTCTCTCTCTCAACCTGAACCGAGTGCCGTATCACGCTTTCCTCTTTCTCATTTCCCCCTCACTGGCTCACCATGTATTCAATTAAAATGGCAATTTGATGAAAAATTCCATCTCGACGGAATGTGTTGCTTCAGTAATCTGTCTGCAGTTAGCGAGGCGACTGGACGAGGGCTCCATTCATCTTCCACGGCTTTCAGTTCACAGCACAATCACGGTCCGCTCCGCACAGACGCCTTTCTTCGCAGGACCTCTCACCTTTTTCTGTTCCCCTGCAGGTCCAGGAGTCGCTCAACCCCAACAATCTGGAGTACTGGATGGAGGACATCTACACGCCGGGCTACGATTCGCTGCTCAAGCGCAAGGAGGCGGAGTTTCGCAGAGCCAAGGCGTGTAAAATCGGCGCGTTGATCGCTGCGGCCGCCTGCACTGTGATACTGGTCATCGTAGTGCCCATTTGCACCATGAAGTCTTGAGGTTTCTCTTTTTTTCTGTCGGATGGTGTTCGTTTCACTTGGACAAACATGGGACTTCATTTGCGGGGACTGTAATTAGGTCTGATTTCAGCCACCGGCCTTAGACTTTCCTGGAATGTCAATCGAAATATATCACAACAAAGAGTTAAGGATTGCAATTTGACGTGTCTTTTTTTATTTACCCTAGTCAATATTTATAACTTGACTAAATTATTTGTTATGTAGTAGATGGCCTTACTTAAAGGCTTGGAGATGCACCCTTGTTTTATAGTGCAGAATATAATGTACCGATATGTTTTATGTCTGTTTCTTTTTCTGGTATTGCAATAGAAACTAAAGGGAAAGCTTTATGTTTAAGCGCATTCTATTTTTTACTTTACTATGATTATGAGAATTTTAACGAGAGTTATTTTTCGATGAATACGCCGACAGAATGTTTTAAAGACGAGTTGGATTTATCTTTGGAAATCACTGGAGTGTTTGGGCTCGTGCAATGCCTTTTTATAAGGATTATATATTCAGATAGTGCAAATATAGTTCATGTGTGCGTTCAATAAGAACTTAAAGGAATAGTTCAGTCAAAAATGAAAGTCTGTCATTGTATATTCACCCTCATGCCGTATCGAAACTTGTGTGCTTTTCCATGGATTTTTTGTGGTTTTAATGACCATTTTCTTAAAAAAAAAAAAAAAAAAACACCATGCAAGTAGGCCTAGTCTGTATGATTTTTGCATTCAATTCTAAGTGAAAAATTTTCAGTGAATACTAATACACTAAGCAGCTCAAATGCGCAACTGATAACGAAAAAACCTGGATCTGCCCACATTTATATGCAATTTAGTGGGGAAAAATTTCAAAGTCATTTAGAATTCTTCAAAAATGGTCCTTTTGTGTTCCACAGAAAAAATAACATCATACAGGTTTGACAGAATTTTCATTTTCAGGCAAATTATTCCTTAATGTTGAAGGGTTTTGATTGTACAATGTGAGCACAGTAAAATGACTCTATTAATGATGTTTACTGATTTTGTTTGAATAGTGAAACGTGACTTTATTTCCTTCTGATTGGTTCTGTGTTAATGCCAATACAACACTTAAAAAACAATTATATCATAGTACATAGGCTATAGCTTTCTCTTTGATTGTGATTATATATACTTTGCCTTGTTATATCATAACTAATCATAATACTGTATACTTGAATTGCCAAATCACTTTCAACTAGCTCAGTTTTTCTCTGAAAGTCGAATGTTTTTCTTAAACTTATTCACCAGACCAATCTAAAATTGGACCTGACAACGGAAACCGTGAACTTACCTTAATGATGTTCACTTTTGACGCTCTTTACACCCGTTGTAGGAGTGATTCTTCTGAGAAGTCAAGCTGTAGGACCGTTGAGTGAAAACCGCCTGTTAGTCAGAAACAATATTGCACTCAGACGCTGTTCTAAAACTAATGAGCTGCATTGCTTGTCTAATGCCTACATAGTCAGCTATCTTCTAAGGCAGCATCTAGCCCTTAGTGACTGATTTGGTGCGCTCTAAATAGGCAGCAACTGTGTGTCATAGCATTCCTCATGTGAAGCACATAGGAAACTCAATTAACAATTGATTTTTAGAGTTTGACACAAGCACGTTGCTCTTTGGAACAGCCTGTGTGATGCCTTAAATGCTGTCTATGTAATCAGCTCACAAGGTTTTGGAGCAATGCCTGAGCAAAAACAGGAAACAACATTGTGCTAACAAACTGATATTTGCAGGTTTTTCTTTTATCATCAATCTGTGAATGTTATAAAGGCTAGAGTGCTGCAGGAATGACTTCAAACGAGAGCATTTTAGCATTTCCGGTTCCATCGTCCTGAGGTTTTTTTTTTTAATGGATTTTTGTTTAAATGCCTGAAATAAGGTCTATGATGAACATGAGCTCAAAATATTTACATGTTTTATTCTATGATTTAAAATGCATCAGTGAAACTTTCTATTGACAAGCTTTTACTTGTCTTAAAAGGCTATTGCTAATAAGTGTCTAAATGGGAATTGAACGTCATCACTGCAAACCAGGTCAACTGATACACTCGCTAGTCTGCTTTCACAGCCTCATTGCATTTATAATCATCTTCTTGCAAACTATTCACTCAAATTTTCCAACAGCTACATATTTAAGATTAAAAGAGTAGTCAGAAGCTAAGTGGCGGGGACGCTGACTTCATACAAACATGTTGTTTGTTTATAGCCTACAATTAGCTTTTTACTTTTGGTGATTGTATTTAGACTTTAAAATGAATAAAATCTGTGTTCATTTGTTAAGATCTTGATGAACAAAATGTGTAAGAACTTTTGTTGGTCACAGAGCTTGTTTTCTGCAATAATCCAAAAGACAATGGAAAAAAATCCCAATGGGTTTTTGTTGAGGGAACCAGGGTGATGCAAACTTCTGGGTTGGACTACAAAAATCATCCCTGCAGCACTTTATGACCACAGCTGATCACATAACAGTGCATTTCTTTCCCCTTAACCAAAACCAATGGGCTGTCTTTATAGCCTGGTTCCATGAAACTTAAAGGTAAAGTGTGTAATTTTTTATGTTAATAGACTTTATCTTATATTAATGAAAAAGTTCACCCAAAAATGAACATTTACTCACTCTCAGGCCATCCAAGATGTAGATGAGTTTATTTCTTCATCAGAACATTTTTGGAGAAATTTCGCATTACATCACTTGCTCAGCAATGAATCCTCTGCAGTGAATGGGTGCCGTCAGAATGAGAGTCCAAAAAAAAAAAAACATCACAATAATCCACACCACTCCAGTCCATCAATTAACATCTTGTGAAGTGAAAAGCTGTGTTTTTGGCCTGAGGATGAATGCATTTTTAGGAAATTTTCATTTTTATGTAAACTTTTCCTTGAACTAGAACTAGAATTAAACCATTTGTAGATTGATTGCCCCGAAATGTACACAAGGGGCAGTAGGAGTGTTTAGGAAACCTGTTTGGTACCACTAGTGCCATAGAAATAACACACTTCACCTTTAAGAGAAATTTAATTTGCCCGCAAGAATGACATTAATAGAATGATCCTTTCCACATGTGACTTTCCACAACTACTACTTTTGATCTTACATTTGTTCCTGAGAGATCTGCAACAGCATTATTTTCTGACAGATTTTGAAGTATATACATTTATATCCCTATTACCGCTGTAGTTTTGCAGTGTAATATTCAGAAACATACAGGAGTAATTCACCAAATAATAAAGTTTCTGGTATTTATTTGCTCACCTTATGTCAATCCA
Source organism: Sinocyclocheilus anshuiensis (assembly GCF_001515605.1). Lineage (NCBI taxonomy): Eukaryota > Metazoa > Chordata > Actinopteri > Cypriniformes > Cyprinidae > Sinocyclocheilus > Sinocyclocheilus anshuiensis. The sequence continues at coordinate 694,515 of NW_015536467.1, read as the reverse complement.
AATCATATGCTGATATTTTCTCAATACAACAGGAAAATTATGAAATGATGTGATATTATTGTGTGAGAATAACAGCATATGGGTTTGTAATGGCATGAGGTTTGAGTAAATAAGGACTTGAACTCATGCTTTTTGGTGAACTATTCCGTTAACTGACCTGATCAGTAATTAGGGCATTTGAATGTGACTTTTTCTTTGATTGGCCGAATGTCTGGTGACCTCGCCTTCGACACAGGAACTGTGTGTAGTAGCACGCTGTAGAACACTGTAAATAACTTCAGGTTCAAAGCGCATTGTGTGAATCAAGTGTAACTGGAGTCATATTCTAATAAATCTCTTACTGTTCAGACTGTTAAATGTGCAACGGCCTATTTCTTTGCATGTGTTTCTCAGTATCATGATTCGATTTTCATAGTTTTCTATCCTATTCCTCTGGATGTGTTTCTCAGACTATGACAGGTGTCTAAATATGGAAAGTCTAATGATGGTGTTTTCCGGGGAATGTTGAGGTGACTATATCTATAAATATCTCGAAGTATTTAAGGTGTTCCATCAAACACTCGTCATGTTACTATTTTTGCGATTAAACTTGCATTTGTAGGCTCTGTTCTGAAATCTGGTGAGCTGCAGCATTTCAAGGTATCATAAATGCGTTTCTGACATGAAGATATAGGTATACAGCAAGGTATACAGCACTGGATGCATATGTTGTGGAGAAGGCAATACCATAATGCATTGTTTCATAAAAGCTGCTGCAAAAATGGTTTCTTTTTAAATATACTATCATTTGATTTTTTTTTCTCCTGAAAGAAATTAATCATTTTATTCAGCAAGAAAAGTAACAGTAAACACTTTTACATTGTTATAAAAAATAATTTTTCAAATATATATATATATTTTTTGTTACTTTTCATATCAAATGAAACCTGAAACCAATATATTAGCACAACTGTTTCAACATTTATAATAATAAGAAATGTTTCTTGAGCACCAAATCCGCATATTAGAATGATTTCTGAAGGATCATGTGACACTGAAGACTGGAGTAATGATGCTGAAAATTCAGCTTTGATCACAGCAATAAATTACATTTTACAATATATTCACATAGAAAATGGTCATTTGAAACTGTAATGATTTTTCACAATATTACTGATTTTACTGTATTTTTTAGCAAACAAAAACAGTCTGTCAGCATAGGTTTTTTTTTTTTTTTCAAAATCATGGGATAAAAAAAAGAAAACAGCCCCAGATTCATTCCAAAGCCAAAAATTATTGATTGACTTACATTAAATTACTGTTTTAAATACTGGTAAGATTTTAGAAAAGCTTCATTATCGACAACCATGTAAGTTAATATATTTAATGAATGTCACATATTTTAGTTCATATAATGCACTGAAAAAAAATGATTAATTGAATTTACTACATTTTTTAAGGTAAGTGGTTGCAATCAATTTATTTTAGCTACATTTAAATAAATTTAGTTGACTAACTTTCAACATTTTTTTTTAAATGTTGCTAAAATAAAATGGTTTGCAACCACTTACCTTAAAAAATGTTTAAACATTTTTTTTCAGTGTGTGTACTGATGAATCATCTACAATAAGATGGGGGGCATGTAATAGGAAAGTAAATTGGGACATTTTTGATGTCACGTTGACTTTATGTACAGTATGATATGACCGTGCAGCTGCTCTCCGTTTCTGTCGGTGTGAGATGTACCTCGTGCTGGATTCTGGCCCGCTGAGTGGAGCTTATATGAAATCTGGCACAGGTTGGTGTATAGAGCTGGCACTGGCCTGGCACTGGGGACATTATCAAGAGCAGATCTAAACTAGACTACCAGAACCCGCTGAGACCAGAAAACACTTTTCAGAGGGACTCTGTAATGAGGGACACGTATGAGAAGATATGAGAGTGAATTTTAAGGACATTGATTGCCACAAAGTACAGGAAGTTCTGTGAGTTCTGTTTATTAGTGATGGGCGATGATGCTATTTATTTACTCTGTGATTTCAACTTCAATTTTAAGGTCAGTATAACCGAGACCAATGTAATACTTGTAGGCTATTAAAGCTACTGTATGTAGTTTTGCGTATTTTTTTTTACTCTGGAGCCCCCTACAGTTAAGTTAGTGGAATTCACTGTTGTAAATAAATCACTGTCGTAATTACAGCGGATAGCTGTAAAACGCATAGATATGTATTGCTAGATTCCCTGTTAGCGGGTGTTTTCCATACCTAAAATACATATTTTACAGTCACCTCTATGTAGATTGATCATGAACACAGTTAAGGCTTCCTACCAGTGTGGCCGTCCTTCACAATACTTAACAAAAATACACAATATTTCAAACCTTTAACCCATCACGGGAGAAAATCAACCCACCACAACAGTTTAAAATCAACTCAATTCCGTGCAAAATGCAGATTTGGCAACCCTGCATCCAACAATAGCTGCCTGCATTCAAAGTGATTTAAAGGGGTCCTATTATGCTCTTTTACAAAGTCTTGATTTTGTTTTGGGGGTGTACTAGAACAGGCTCTCATACTAGGTTGTATTTTTCACATATTTTACATTATTACAACACCTCTCTCCCCAGTCTGGCATGAACGGCTCGAATAGTTCCTGTA
>NW_015536467.1:673245-691529 GCF_001515605.1 Sinocyclocheilus anshuiensis | reverse complement strand
TTATGCTCAAACAGCAACATTACAGACTAACTAAAGTTGAAAAAGTGAAAAAGCATAATAGGACCCCTTTAAAAACTCTGCATATTGATAGCTGTTCCCTGATTATTATTTTCAATAATAGAATGTTTGTAGGAGCAGGCAGTAATGGTCAGAAATTCAGCGGGAGCGGGATTAAGAAAACAGCGCAGGGCTTTAATACAAAAACGCACACAATGAATGGGACTCTAGAAAGCAAAAGCCGAATCCCGGACATTTTGGGCGATTTTAGAAATCCTGGCTGGACGCATTTTTTAGGTCCAAAAAGAGGACGTATGGTCACCCTAATTAAACTGATATTGTAAGGTAAAAAAACCCAGGTCTACAGGTGCTTTAAATTGATTTTTTTTTATGTATTTTTGTTAAAATAGGCTACTCATAATCAGAGGCATCATGCCCATTCAAAGTGAGGGGGCACTTGCCCCCTCAGATTTTTGAGCCAAGTTGATTTTGAATGCAGCTTCCAAAAGACAAAAAATAGCCGACTAATATTTTCTATATTTGATACAATCACACCAGCATGATTAAATCGTTCAGCGTATCATATCATCAGCTGCTAAATTCAAATCTGCGTTCGCTGGCTGGCGCTGAGCCAGAGACAAACTCGTCAACGCGTTTTTACAGCGCTGCGCATTATAACCAATCACACACCATGCTGTTGAGCTTATGAATGCAGTGGCCAATCAGAGGCGTTCAGATGAGTCATCGCTAAAATGCCGGTGTTTTCTTCACTCGCTCGCTGACTGAATAGGCCTACCTCTTTCTGGCAAATCATCTCGTTAGAAACAACAAACTGCCGATGTGTGTATGAATCTGTAAGTAAGATATTCATTTCACAGTGTGAACAGCTTCAGTGATTTTAATGGGAGTTTTTGAGAGTGCTTGAACTCTAGACTGTCAGTGAAAATGTTATTTGATAATGTAAATGTTCTTTGCTCTCTTTCTGTAAAATGAAAGTGTTATGATAAGTAGCCAAACTTACAATGTTTTTATTCACATTAACTTTCTATGTTAAATTCACATTAAATATAAAGTCAGTCGTATTAAAAATATGTTATGGCATGACACCCATATCTGTTACTTAAGTAAACAGACAGGCTTTTATGTATAGTTAATAGACTACATTATTAGGCTACTTTGACCATCGCCCACTATAGATCAACTAACATAATCTATAAAAGTGAGAATCGAGATATTTCATTATATGGTTAATGCGTTTGGGAATGTTTTGAATAAAAAGTAAAAATAAAAATACAAATAAAACAGGAGTGCTATTGTGGCTGCTGTGTGTCACATGACGACTAAGGCTATAACATATATTTTAATATCATGTATTTCATTCATGGAACCACTCCTAATGTGAATTGTAAAAAACCCTATAAGAATAAAATAAGACCTAACCGTTTTTATTCTTATTTGAGTCTGAAGAGTCGTATTGGAGATGGTGTAGTCCTATTGTACTGGAATAATGTATTGGTGCATATACAGATGTATTTTATCCGATGATATTCATTATAGTCCTATTGGGAACTACGTGTTGTAAGATCCAGTTTTTGCTCTGTGAAATGCTTGATTATTGAACATTTCCATTAGGATCCAGTAAGATTGGTTCTGATGTGAGATTAGAAACCCTTTAGGTTTTAAAAACTACACTGTAAAATGTGATCATAATTTTAAAGGTAAAATACTGTAAAAATGTTATCGTAAAAATGTTTTAATTAGATGTTTGACTCCGCGCCATTTTTTCATGAATGCCTTTTGGGACCTCACCTTGTCCGTCCAACAAAGTCATCTTCTCCTAAGTGTAATCTTTGTTCGCAAGGATCTTTAGGCACGTTTTTGCATTTTTTTTTGGGAATGCCCCTCTCACAGGACCTATCATATTTGTTGGGTACTGAGATATGTTTGACTGCTCTCACAGCAGCAAAACAATTGCTAGTCAATCGTTGGAATCCTCCTCACACAATGGACAGACGAACCTGGACTGTGTATTTGTTGGACATTATCTCGATGGAACTCTCAACTTCTCGTATACATGGATCTAATGTGAAAACTGTAAATTTATGGCATTCAGCTTTTAATGTTGTGTCAGCTTTTCTAAAATCTTTGTAAAAATTATTTTATTGCTATTTATTTATATATTATTATTAATTTATTTATTTGTATTATTACTATTTATTTAATCATTTATTTTGTATATATACATATTTTTATGATTATTCTACTTTTTTATGATTATTATTATAATTTTTTTTTTTAAGTCTACCAGGGTTGGGATGGGTTGGGGTGGGTTCTAAATTTACACAGTTGCTGTTTGTTTTATATTACTATTCCCAGAAGAAAATTCAATAAAGAGTTGTTAACAAAAAAAAACAGTTTTTGGAAGTAAAATTAACACGTCATCTTATAATTTACAGTAAATAAAAATGTAAATTTGCATTCCCAGAATTCCCTGTGTGACATTTCACATTTGATTTGAAATAACTGTTTCTGAGTTTTTTCATATCACTTATGCGCATTAGGGTTGTTACATCTTTTGTTATAAATATAATATTTATATTATTCTAGTGTCATGTGTGTTACGATATTGGCGTTTGTGTGAATGACATGTCTGCACCTTCCATATATAAATAACCTGTTGACCTCAGTTTTCTCAATATCCACGTGTTTTTTTTATTTGTTTTTAAGGTGGTTTTCAGTATAATGTAAAGGTAAAAGCAGATATAGGTAATCTGGTATATTAACATTATCACAGCTAATGAAATATAATTTTTTTACTGTAAATTTGCTACCATATTTTATACGGTAAGGTTCTGGCAACCTAAGCTGCAATTTTAAATAGTAAATTTGACTTCTGTCAAGTGTACAGTACCTATGTTTGTCTCTAAAGAAAATTTTAATGTGCCATTAAGTGCATCACATCAGGTTTGATGTGTCTAATAGATCTCTGTTTTGAGAGCTACAGCAGAGAGATGCAATTTCATGAAATAACACATTAAGTTTCAGTCTCTTCCTCACAGGAAGCTTATAATTCAGAACACTTAAGTTGCTGTTACTGTTGCTTTTATGTTGGTTTTATTTGCTTGACAGAGCCAGTCCACTTTGGATTCATTATTTATTTTTTATGAACAGTGTGAACATTCTTCAAACATTCATCTTTCATGTTCCACAGAAGCAAGAAAATCCAGGTTTGGAGCAACATGAGGGTGAGTAAATGAATGAATTTTCATTTTTGGCTTCACTGTTTCTTTAATCATGATTTCAAAGAAATCTGGTGTCTGAGAGAGAGGCAAGGAAATACAAATCTTTAAAAGAAAATGCAGATCAAAGTATCACAAGTGTGAATTGATGTTTCAGCACTGGACGATCCGGCAGATTGGATGCCTGCGATGTGTTTTTTATTGTCTGATAGCAGACGAGAACTGCACAGCTAAGCAGAGACGGTTTTCTCAAGCATAACAAAAGCATCTTGTCAGAAACAGCAGCTGCGAAACGGAGACACAAGCAATCTAGCAGCCTGGATCTGCGTTTCGCAGAAACTAATGCCACAAGACAAACAGCTGAAAACAAGCGCTTTTGCTTTGGTCCCTTGTTCAGTCTGATTCAGCTTTAATGCTGTGATACATTCCTGCTTTTAAATGAAATCTGTTGTAAACAACTGCTTTCTATAAATATTTCAGTAGTTCCTGGATATAAAAAGACAAAAGACGACAAATTTAAGATCACAGCACTAGAATGAGGGCATCAGTTACATGATTCTCATGGGCCAACAGCTCACAGACAAAATAAAAATAGAATATGATAAACTAAATTTAACAATCACCTCAAAATCTAATAAGAAAACAGAAACCATTTTTATTTTATTTTTTTATTTTTTTATTTTCAGTTTTCCTCTCATTTAAACACATTTAACTCTTCCCCAAATTCTCATTACTGTAATTATATTATGTGAAAATATTTATCTTGGTATAATCTTTAAGTCTTAAATTTATGCTGTTTTCTTTTACAAATTGTATGGCCCTAATGATTATTTTACTGTAACAAAGTAAGGACTATGAAAATAATGGTTAATGGTCTTAAAAAAAACTTTTTCTTTATGCAGAATATAAATTCTTGTTTTGTTTTTATTATAATTGGTTTATTTGGGGGTAAAATGTGAGTTACATTATAAAATGTGTGATCACGTTATAATTATATGCGTTATAGTTTTGTGAGATTCAACCCCTTTTGACTTTGGAAAAGAAGGTTCAATAGTTTGTAAGGTTATGACACCGTTCTCTGTTCTTTGTTTTCCACTAAGCCCGACTTTATCCATATCTATATATCCATTTACAGTCCCACTGGAGCGTATCTCAGGGACTGGCATATTACAGTATATAAATCCTTATCACTGCTGGACAGATTCATCACATGCTAAAGCAGTGACCGTGTCAAACGCAGCCCGACTCTCAGCTTCATTACATTGCTGCTGCTGGATTCTTGCTGCTCTTGACCAAAGTACAAAACTGTACAACTCTGACATGCCATTCAATTATGAGCAAAAAACATTTCCAACTGAAGCAGTTGTCTTTAGCAGCCCAATTATACATGTCTTTTTACAAAAGTTTTGGCAGTTTGGTAAGGGAACAAAATGGCAGATTATTTAAAGGAATAGTTCTCCCCCAAAAAATGAACATTTGCTCAATTTTCTCATCCTCAGGCCATCCGAGATGGAAATGAGTTTATTTCTTCTTCAGAACAGATTTGGAGAAATGTAGCATTGCATCAGTTGCTCACCAAAGGATGCTCTGCAGTGAATGGGTGCCGTCAGAATGAGAGTCCAAACAGCTGATAAAAACATCACAATAATCCACAAGTAATCCACACCACTCCAGTCCATCAGTTAATGTCTTGTGAAGTGAAAAGCTGCATGTTTATAAAAAAAAAAAAAAGACTTTTTCACTGAAGAAAGCAATATTATGGATAGAGGACTTGTATTTTAGCTATGATTTGAAGTCAAAATTGTCTTGATGGATGTGTTTCTTACAAACATGCAGATTTTCACTTCACAAGACATTAACTGGTGTTATTGTGATGTTTTTATCAGCATTTTCAGCAAATTAAAATTTTTGGGTGAACTATTCCTTTAAGAAAATAAATGGGTTCAGTCTTGATTTCATGATGACTTAATGCACATTACAGTAAACTAGTATTGATTTTCAGTCAAATTCAAGTTGGACATACATAATGACTTTCAGATCAACGAGTCAAGAACTGCTCTGATTATTCAGTATGTGAGTCGTTTGATATACTGTAAGTGGATAACTTATGATCGATTCATGAGTCTTTTTTGACTGATTCTTTACAAATAATTGACTGATATCTGTGCCACTGTATTGGATTATGAATTTGTCCCACTGGTAGCACAGGCTAATCTTATTGGTTATGATATGAATATATGCATAATAACTCCAATAAGTCACCTTAATTAGCTTGGCCAAATTCTCATTTAGACATAAAGTGGGGATGGCAGCTAAATTAAAAGAGCTGCTATTACACTGATTATGTTTCTGGCCTTTGACCATACAGGTGTAATGAGATGCTAAAACGAGTTTAACAATAAGATCTGCTCATGAGAAGCTCATACAGCCTACAGTAGATCAGAGTTATCAATTAAAGCACCAATAGGTCGACTCTAAATTTCCTTTCTAGAAATGTCCAATCATGACTAGGCTATTGTTTCATGAGCCAATATGTACGGCAATGAAATTAAAGATATAGTTCACACAAATATGAAAATTTGCTGAAAATTTACTCATGCTCAATTCATCCAATAGGTAAATGAGTTTGTTTCTTCCTCGAACAGATTTGGAGAAATGTAGCATTACATCACTTGCTCACCAAAGGATGCTCTGCAGTGAATGGGTGCCGTCAGAGTTAGACCCTGCTCCGGAGTAGGAGCTAATTTGGTTCTCGAAAAAGGCAGTCCGGTACTAAAATCGCTCCCAGTTCTGGCGGTGCGAAAATGCCAAAAAAGTGGGTAGTTCCACAATTAGTTTTGGTACTATGAAAAGGTTCCCGCGGTGCGAAAGGCCCTAGTGTTGGCCCTGAAAAGTATTTGGGCAATTAAAGTAATAGTTCACCCTCGGGCCATTCAAGATGTAGATTAGTTTGTTTCTTCATCAGAACAGATTTGGAGAAATTTAGCTTTACATAACTTTCTCACCAATGGATCCTCTGTGAATGGGTGCCGTCAGAATGAGAGTCCAATCATCTGATAAAAACATCACAATAAACCACAAGTAATCCACACCACTCCAGTCCATCAGTTAATGTCTTGTGAAGCTAAAAGATGTGTGTTTGTAAGAAACAAATGCATCATAAAGATATTTTAATTTCAAACCATTACTTTCAGCTAAAATACGAATCCTCTATCCATAATATTGCTTTCTCCAGTAAAAAAGTTGTTTTATTTGAATCAGGAGAGAAATACGCACAGATTAAGCACCATTTGCCAGTGGAACAGAGGCCAAAACAGATCTAAACAAATACTGTATGTGATGTGAGAGGACAACAGGGGATGAAAATGATCTGCATATGAGTGACAGAGCAGATCACAGATTTGACTACAATACCCTCTAAATACAATACATTTTAAATCATGGATTCGATTCCTAGGGAATGCAACTGTTTTACGCCTTCAATCTATATAAGTCACTTTGGATAAAAGTGTCTTTCAAATGCACGAATGTGAATGTAAATCCTAAAGTTTTTTATTATTATTACTTTGTCCACTGTAAAATCTATACAGTGTAGAAAAATACGAAACTTTGTTCATAATATCAAATGTAGCCAGTTTAGCAGAAGAATGCAGAAATATATGTGAGAGTTTTACATGAATAAGCAGTGGACGCATTGTCCTAAATTCCTGTGATTATTATTGTATACATTTCTCTGTACAAATAGATAATGAAAAAGATTGACGATACCTAAGGAACTAATCTGTGGGCTGCATCTCGATCTTTGACCTCTGACCTCTGAATATCTAAGCAAAGAAATTGAAGTGGTCTAATACAGAATTGCACAGGAAGTGGTTTTTATTTACGTGTTTAGTAAATTCATTATGCATGATTCAAAAGCCTGCTGGATGGAACTAGATGTTCAACGTCTGTAATAAACCATAAATCAAATTCAGAAATTGTAATCCAGTACTGTTTCATCTGGATGACTAATATGAACGGAAGTGGTCAATGATGTATGAATTTCAGAAATATTGTTCAGTATAGCCTAAGATACCATTAAAAAGGAAATCAAATTCAAATTCAAATGTGCTCGCTAGTTGGTTCTCATGTTAAGTTTAATTGTCCTAGTGATGAAAGCCTCAATGAAATACAATCAAGTGAGCTGTACATCTATCCTGTTTAGGCTAACAAATAATTACCAGTGATGTATTTGATGTCACGAGGTCGATTAAGTAGACACGCTCGGGAGGACTTCTGTAAATCGAAAAGCATTTTCGAAGCTTTTTCTGTTGCACAAGATAAGATGTTCCAGATTTCTGGATGCTGTCATGCTGTTAGATGAATCAGTGCGGCGACTGAGAAAATGGCTGAAAAAGCAAACAACACAGGAAATGAGTAACTAGAAGTACTGCATCAAGGTACGCAAACATCATTTACAAAAAGGGTTCATCTGTAATGGTTGCCTTTGACACTTCAGTCATCTGAAAAATGCCTCAAATTACAGCAGTGAAATGGCACAACGGCTGAGTAAATGTTACTGTACAATGCTCTTCCATTCAGAAAATGAGTGCATATACAAAAATGAAGATGTGTAAACCTTTGTGCCCAAGGGAGTCATCAAGGGTGATGGTTTGTCTATGATATTCTGTCCTCCTGCAGCTGTTTTATTTATTTTCGCCTCTTTCTCTTGAAACATTGCACGAATGCAGTGCTATTTTAGTATTATTTGTATGCTATTTATTGTATATATTTTGAATCAGTGATATTTTAGTTTCACTGAGATACTATAATAATTTTTATTTTATTTTACTGTTATTATTATAGTTTTTAATTAATATTTTGAATTAGTTTTTTTTTTTACATTTTCCGTTTTCCTTTTAATTAAGGTTTTATTATTTTGCTGTGTGTTTTGTCATTTTTATTAGTTTTTTATGTCTTATAGTCTTATATTATTTGTTCAATTTTGGTTTACATTTTTCCTTTTTTTTTATCAAATTAAACAGATTAATTTTTGTGTAATTTAACTATAATAACCTAACCTAAATTAGCTTTTATTTTTATGTTCATTTTGTTTATTAGTAATTTTGTTATGTGCTCTTGTCATTTTTATTATTTTTAAAAATATTTCTATTTAATTTTATTTTAATTTGACAACTTCAATTTATTTCAGTTAGGTGCCAAGGCAACATTTCTAATTTCTTATTGAATTGAATTGAATTGAATTGAACTGCATTTAATTTTTTAGATAACAACATTGTATTATGATCATGGTTTAATTTTACATTATAATATTTAGTATTATATTATAGTTAAACAACTGTACAAGTGACCATTTCTTTATCAAACCATTGTACTTTGTTAATCTAAAATTTGTATTATTTTAGCTTTATTTCAGTCAAATAATCTGAATGATTTTTAATAGTTTTAATTAGTGATAACAACATTCTAGTGGCCATTCTTTTTTTGTAGGCTCTAAAAAGCAGAAATAGTTTGATATTTTTCCCGGTCTGTTGTCTTTGACATAACAGCTCATGATCACTAGTGAAGGGTTTAGGCCTGTGGTGCCATCAGCCAATCAGCTTCGTCATGATGTCATTTTCCTGTGACTAAAAAGATCCTTGTCCAAACTGAAGGCCCATGAGCAAAGACGAGAGCATGCAGCTCTCAGTTTGTTTACTGACCATTTAATGCACATTACACACAAAAAAGCAAGCATGGCAGAAATCACCACGTCCAGTCTGATCGCCAGCTGGGAACAAAGTCATGTTAAGAGTCTACCAGTATGATACAGTGAGCACTGAGGAAAAACAAATCTGCCAAAGTTTGCAAGGTTAGTGTCATCCAGTCTTTGACAGTCTTTTGAAAGAGTTCTGTTTGAAGCACTTATCAGTAAGTAAACTACATCTGCATGTATTCATTTAGCAGATGCTTTTATCCAAAGTGACGTACAAATGAGAAACTTTGTAAGCTTTTTATCATAAGACTTAAAATACACAATGCCGAGTTTAAGCATAAAATAGATTAGCACACAAGCTGGAACAGAAGTGAAATGCAAAAATTAAGAGAGAAAAAATACGTCTTTTTAACTAGATCATCAAAAGCAGTGCTTTGTTTTGTCAAAGTCTACAAACATTTTCACTAATTTTTACAGTGTTTTCATAGATATTGCTGCATGATTATGTAAAAAAAAAAAAAAATCTGTGCTGGTCTATTATTGTTGGCAGAATCTCCTTTAGATCATCTCTTTCTGTCTAAGTGGGTAATTCTAGGCCATAACTGAGGGACAGACTTCATGCCGCAAGTTAAATTCTGGCTATTAAGATTATAACCAAACTTTGACACCTTGATATCTTAATTTGGTTCCTGGTGTTCCACATTATATCCCATATGGCAAAAAAACAAAACAAAAAAACGCTTGCCAAAATATATTTTAAATGTACAGTGGGTACGGAAAGTATTCAGACCCCCTTCAATAGGAGGAATGGCAGAGGATCCCCAAATCCAGGTGTGAAAAACTTGTTGCATCTTTCCCAAAAAGACTCATGGCTGTATTAGATCAAAGGGTGCTTCTACTAAATACTGAGCAAAGGGTCTGAATACTTAGGACCATGTGATATTTCAGTTTTTCTTTTTTAACAAATCTGCAAAAATGTCAACGATTCTGTGTTTTTCTGTCAATATGGGGTGCTGTGTGTACATTAATGAGGAAAAAAAATTAACTTAAATGATTTTAGCAAATGGCTGCAATATAATAAAGAGTGAAAAATTGAAGGGGGTCTGAATACTTTCCGTACCCACTGTATGTTGTAAACAGTCAAGCACAATGCCATATATTTTTTAAACTGAAATATATATTTACTTTTAACTCTCATTCTGTACAGCAAAATACATTTCCAGTCTTACAGTAGCCTATTTAGGCTAGATATGTGAATGGATTAACCTACTAGAGTGTATTTATTTACACACATTATAGACAACAAATAACGTTTTTATTCAAATGTGACAAGTGAATGTATTTTCTTGGATTGAAACACATGAAATTGTATATTTTTGAATATTTAGAATGTTTTGTACATTTTGAAATATATACACATTTGAAAACGTACTTTTTTGCCGTATGGGATAGCCAGATCACCCTTAAATGATCTGTATAGCATGCATTTGTGATCATTTATGATCTATGCAAAACATCTTTCTTTTTTTTAAGAGTGCCTGTCATGTCTAATTATATGTTCGTTTGATTTATTAACCATTACAAGGGCATTAAACCAAGGCATCACATGATTGCAACTCAGCATAAGCACAGAATTGTGGGTTATGTTATTTCTACAACATCTGACTCAAACACCATCATCCTTCTTACTAATACACATACAGTCAAATGAAGAGGTCATTAGTAAGAGTAATGTCACTTTATGTAGTAATTAAAATAAGTGAGAAATGAAGGGAGCAAGAGGAAAGAGATAGAACATGAAACGCAGAAAGCAAGAAAAACAATGCTAAATACAGTTCCATGTAGCTGGTAAAAATTTATTCATGGCTGGTAAAGTTTCTCAATTTACCCATGTAAAGGTGACCTTCACTCTTTTAAATTCCACTCAAATCCTCCCATTAAAAAGTCTAAAGCAGCGGCAGCCACTGAAATCTAGCGCCTCCAGGTAACAGGGGGGGTGTGTGAAGGGGGTTTAGCAGGACTCCTGCTAACACACTTAGATCATCAAATAGTCGAGAGAGTGTGGAGTTTCTTGCGGTTCATTGATGAAAAGGAAATGGTGACTTTGTCAGTGTCAGGTCCGTGTCTAAACTTTGGATGAAATCTTTTCTCAGGTAGAGGAGGGATATTGCATATCAATCTATGCTGAGAGTAAACAGTTTTATGGCACTAACTGCATTAAATCTAACCCATAAAATTATGGAAATAATAAAATAATAAAAAATTAATTTATTATTATTACAACAAAAAAGGCAGAATTGCGAGATAAAACTAATATAAAGATATAAACTTTAGAATTTTAACTTTTTTTTTCTTGCAGTTTTGAATTTATCTCTCAATCCTGACTTACAACTGTTATTCTGAATTGCAAGATATATTGCCAGAATTGCAAGATATAAAGATATATCTTGCAATTCAGTAAAAAAGTGTTAATTGTGAGATAATCAGAATTTTAAGAAAAAAAGTCTGAATCATGAGATAAAATCACTTTTTTTTTTGAATTACTAGGCCTATTTTTTATTCCATTGCAGAAACAAGCTTCCATATAAAATGTTCATAGGTTCATACATGGAAGAACTGCTGTAGCATTTTTTGAATTAGTATTCCTGGACATTTTTTACTGGAAAAAAAAGAAAGAAATCAAGGTTGTCCTCTTGTGTAGTATAATTATTGGTATATTAACCCAAAACTATGCTTTTGATGTGCCTTTGAAATCCTTTAAACACTGTTTTAAACATACTTTGATTTGGGATGTACTAAATTTAAACTTGCGTTTATGATGGATAGTGTGCAATTTGGGACAAAGCCAATATTTGCACTAGTCACGAGGCAAACTTAATGATCTTGTCAGTGGATGTTTCAGTTGTGCTGCTCCGTCTATTCACTGATTGATAAAAACACTGAAAAATGTGGCATGTGGCCCAAAGGACTTTGTTCTCTTATTGTTTTGCTGCTTAAGTAAATTAATTTGAAAAGCGTTTGTTGTGCATTTCCTCCATTTAAAATATGCTTGAGACTGAAGGATCTTTATGAGGTGTGACGGTAAATAGAATTGAAGTGTTTTAATCCAGTATAACGAGTTGTAGATGTTGTATGCAGCACCAATGCATCGCATCACCTCAGTGTCTCATTTGATTTTGTGTTGGTTGTGGTTCTACCTCGTTATTCTTTCATGAGCTATAATCTAATGTGGCCCTGTGGGTGAAAGATAGCAGAGATATTAAAATCAAGTAACAAGCCAATATCTCTCTCTGGAAAATGTGCCGACACACAGAGACACACTATCAGGTTCCTCTAGTAATTGTGCCCAATAAGCCTCACTTTTAAGCAGCTCACCCTTCAGCGGTGTTTCATGCGGTGATTCTTATTCCCTCATCTCATCTTTAATGCTCCTGGTCCACCATCATCCTAGAAAAACTTTTAGTTTTAATAAGGAACATTAAACCTCTTTTTTCACTGTTCCACCCTCTAATCTCGCCTCTTTCCCTCATATATGATTTGCTGTATTGTATTTATTAATGTAGAATCTGAATCTTCCATCCATCCATCTATCTGTCTGTCCATCCAATTGTTCCATCAGTCCTATTGTTTCATCCATCCATCCGTCCTATTGTTCCATTCGTCCATCAGTCCTATTGCTTCATCCGTCCATCCGTCCTATTGTTCCCTCCGTCCTATTGTTCCATCCGTCCATCAGTCCTATTGTTCCATCCATCCATCCATCCGTCCTATTGGTCCATCTGTCCATTAGTCCTATTGTTCCATCCGTCCTATTGTTCCATCCATCCATCCATCAGTCCTATTGTTCCATCTGTCCATCCATCCTATTGTTCCATCCGTCCATCAGTCCTATTGTTCCATTTGTCCTATTGTTCCATCCGTCCTATTGTTCCATCAGTCCTATTGTTCTATCCGTCCTGTTGTCCCATCCATCCATCCATCAGTCCTATTGTTCCATCCATCCGTCCATCAGTCCTATTTTTCCATCCGTCCTATTGTTCCATCCGTCCATCCGTCCTATTGGTCCATCCGTCCTATTGTTCCATCCGTCCATCAGTCCTATTGTTCCATCCATCCGTCCATCAGTCCTATTGTTCCATCCATCCATCAGTCCTATTGTTCCATCCGTCCATCCGTCAGTCCAATTGTTCCATCCATCCGTCAGTCCTATCGTTCCATCCGTCCATCCGTCAGTCCTATCGTTCCATCCGTCCATCAGTCCTATTGTTCCATCCGTCCATCCGTCCTATTGTTCCATCCATCCTATTGTTCCATCCGTCCTATTGGTCCATCCATCCATCCATCAGTCCTATTGTTCCATCCCTCCATCCGTCAGTCCTATTGTTCCATCTGTCCATCCGTCAGTCCTATTGTTCCATCCGTCCATCCGTCAGTCCTATTGTTCCATCCGTCCTATTGTTCCATCCATCCATCAGTCCTATTGGACTATTTTGAAAATTGTTATAATGAATGTTTCTCTCTTTTCGTCCACCAAACTGGATGCATCTTGGATGCATTTTTTTTTTCATTGTGCATTATGGACTTGCTCTTAAAACAAGTTGCAATGTTTCCTTACAATTTGACCAAAATAACAATGTCAACATGTAGTATGCAAACTGCAAATGTAGTTAATCAGTTTTTCATTAAATTCAGTAAATACTATAAAAATTAAGGTCTTCTCTTCTCACCCTGGAACACTTTTACAATTGCTTATTTATATTCAAGTTTTCTCTTTACTTTTGAATTGGCTGAGTCAGGATTTCTAATTGATGGCAGAGGTCTACATCATCTACATCTACCAGCAGGAGCATTTAAGAACTCTTGACCTGAATCTAAATCTCAGAGGAGATCGTCAGAGATAATTGTTCGAGGTCAGCTCACTGTAGCCACATGCATAAACAACACAAGAAGACGTTTGGTTGCTGCAGAGCGATAAAGCTTTATGGCAGTGCCACATAGTACATGGCAAACTCCTCAGGTCACCGTAAGCACATCAGCAGTGACTGATAGCATCATAGAGCTTACGTTGCAGAATGTTGATGTGTTGCGGTCTAGACAGATGCTGTCTTGTTTGTATTTGGGACTTTTGCTTTTTTTTGTGCAACTGTAAATAGAGGCATATGTCATGCTTGTTAAATCGGAACTCTGACTGAATGAGACAAGCCTGATGTATAGAGCATTTTTTGTTTGGACCGTAGGTGAAAATGGCACACATTCAAATGCTAATGTAACACGGATTGTATAGTGTGCAGCCTGGGGGGTAAAATCACAATGCGCCACATGCTGCCAGCACACATGAGTCAGGCTTGTGAATGCATCTGGGTTTGTTTGGTGGCTGTTGTTGTTTTTTTGGTCAAGCAGGGCCGTTCAATACTTCCAGTTCTAGAGGTAATATAGGTATAAAAAAAAAAATCAGACTCTCTCACACCCTTAGCTACAACTTCCTCTCGGATAACTGCAGGAGATCGAGGTCAGAGACGAAATACACCACATGCTTGGTTTTGTTTCCAGGAATTGGCCATGCTGTGAAGTCACTGCACCTGAAAGGTGAACAATTTAAACTGTTTTTGCTCATGGCCTTACCTGAGTTTTTCCAGTTCTGCCCAATAGATTCAGCTTTCACCTTTTTTTAATTTAATTTTATTTTATTTTATTTTTAATTTTTTTTACAAGTTTTAGGTCAGTAAGATTTTTTTAAATGTTTTTTTAAAAGAAGTCTCTTCTGCTCACCGAGGCTGCATATTTGTTTAATAATACAGTAAAAACAGTAAAATTGTGAAATATTATTACAATTTCGAATAACTGTTTTCTATTTGAATATACTATGAAATGTAATTTATTTCTGTGATGCAAAGCTGAATTTTCGGCATCATTACTGCAGCCTTCAGTGTCACGTGATCCTTCAGAAACATTTATTATTATTATCACTGTTGAAAATAGCTGTACTGATTAATATTTTTGTGGAAACAAAAACGTCTTTTGTATCGTTTTAAATGTCTTTACGGTCACTTTTGATCTATGATAAAATTACCAATAAAATAATTAACTTATAGGGCTGGGTTTTGACACAAATTTCACAATTCGATTTGATTCAATTCAATATCGATTATTTTGGATATATATCAGGTACACATGCCAAATTTTCTCAAGGAAAAAATTCTCTTAACTAATGCTGTAAAATATACATGAGTCGGTTGGTACTACAATACTATAATATTGAAGGTTTAAACTTCAGTGTTTATTGTTTGAATACTGCAATACAATGGACAGAATTTGAAATCTGAGACTGTTTCATATTGAAAGTACCAAAGTGCAATGCTTATTTCCATATATTGAATGGGAGGTGCCCTTCAATGTTCCATCCATTAACTGAAAACAGGCTAGACTAATAAATGAGAATCGATTCAAATCAAGATATCAATATTTTTTACCCATCCCTATCAACCTATATTAAAAAGGCTACCAACCCTAAATGATTGTGTGTGTGTGTGTGTGTGTGTGTGTGTGTGTGTGTGTTTCATTGCTCTGTTGTTCATTTAACATTTTTGTGAACTATTTCTTTAAAACAAATGTCACTTGGTTTGATATTTTGTTTTCTAATGCAATGATATTTTAAGTGTTTAAATGCTTTTCGGCACCACTGTACATTTATTTTTGCAAATTTATTGAGTCACATGCACATGTTCACATTACACAGGATTTATTCTGGTTCTTAACTTGAACTTGATTGGGATGGATGATTAGATAGATAGATAACTTGATTGACAGGCGATCTGACCAATCCGAACACGGATATTATATGCCGCCGCTGCTATCCACCATCTTGCCCGACATCTACGGCCGGTGTTGTGCCCAATTCTTACTCCATGACAGATTATTACCCCCTAGTGTTGGTAGGTTAAGGATAAAGTGTAGGGGAGGGGTTAGGATTAGGGGTGGGGTTAGGATAAGGCAATCAGGTAGTGATTTTAACAAGGGGGGTAATAATTGGGCAGGGAGTCGAAAATGGGCCCAACACCGGCGCTGTATGCATGGTTTGCAGCGCTTAACTTAAAATACTGCATGTGAAATAATAAAATGATATGTTAAAACGTGTGCTCTTGTCATTCTGTGAACAAAATCCAGTGAACATCGCCCCGATAGGGAGCTGTATGCATATGTGCGCTCATCTGTTTTCAATGCAGCTAACCTCGCGTTCATGTCATCTTCCCACTCATTAAACTACGGCTGCATCCGAAAACGTAGACAGCTGACTTGCTGCCTCACTGCCGTATGAGGCAATGACATTACAGGCAGTGTTTTTGCATGAAGGCACCTCATGAAACTTGTCCGATTTTGGACAGGCTTCTGAGGCAGCTTAACGGTTTAATGATCTACAACAAAATAGAATGAGTTTTGGTGATAACTAAATGAATATTTAATTACTATAATACTAAATAACATCAAAAGTGCAAAACGTTAGTCAGAAATATACATTTACACACAAACTGACCACCAAACGCAACTTTTAGATGCCATCTTTATTTTTTAGCTCAACCGTTGAGCTAAAAAATGCTCTGAACTCAAAAAGAAATAACATCAAAAGTGCAAAAAGTTAGTCAGAAATATACATTTACACACAAACTGACCACCAAACGCAACTTTTAGATGCCATCTTTATTTTTTAGCTCAACCGTTGAGCTAAAAAATGCTCTGAACTCAAAAATGCCTCTGAAGGCAGCATTTTAGAGTTTTCGGACGCAGCCAACGACAGGTCCTTTACTGCAAAAAGACGGTCACTGCGACACTCTAAAGTGATGAAACTATGGCTCCATGTGCTTTTTAAAACCATTTTCATAGGTTTCACGTTATATTGTTGGCTCTGAAAATATGTAAATGCGCATGCCCAGTAACCACAGCTGTATCCCTTCTAGCCTTAACCACAAATCAGACAGACAGAGAGTAGATTAACTTCGGTGGACTTAAACTTGAAAAATGGTGTTTTCCGTGGATGAAATAATATACTTTGATGTTTATTCATGTTCATTTCGTGCTTTACGTAAATATGAAAAGACGATCGGTTCACGTGTTTGAACTGAAGCAATACAGTGATCTGTCACGCTACAAAACGGTATTTATTGTTTGAATTTCTTTTAAAATGACAAAATTTGAAAGCTGAGAGTCATGAGACCTTGTGTCATACTTGAACCTGCTCTGTCTTCTCTGTCGGTGTGTTGTCAGTTTCCTCTTTGCTCTGCGATGTATTTTTCACTGCGTGAGAACAGGTGTGTAGTGTGAGAGCAGCATTGTTTTTCGGGGATAGCAACAGTAACTAAGGAGGGCGGGTCTTTGCAAACGGTCAATTGAAACATCTGAGAGAGTACTAATCTGAGAGAGCTGTTCAACGCTGGATGGCTCACAGTCTCACTCTCATGGTGCACAAGAGCCTGTCGTTGGATACTGTACTGTTGTTAAAGTGTAGCCTGGAAATGAAATTGTGAATCATAAATCATTCTATACCTTCTGCTGCACACATTCCCTCCTTAGCTCTCTAAATATTATATTCCTTTCATTTTATTCTCTTTCTAATACTAATATCTTTCATAACAACAGCAGCGAAGCTCATTTCTGATGCATTAAGATCGCCCATGATACGCCTACACTGCCATCCTGTCAGAATAATGCAGTTCAGTGTATCATCATGTAATGCACAGCAGTCACTGACACACATAAAAAATGTTTTTAATTAACATAACACCTCATGCTGTGTTCTGGTCAGTTTGATATATATATATATATATATATATCAGCCTGATTACTGCCACACCTGTTCGCAATCAAGAAATCTCTTAAATAGGACCTGCCTGACAAAGTGAAGTAGACCAAAAGATCCTCAAAAGCTAGACATCATGCCGAGATCCAAAGAAATTCAGAAACAAATGAGAAAGAAAGTAATTGAGATCTATCAGTCTGGAAAAGGTTATAAAGCCATTTCTAAAGCTTTGGGACTCCAGCGAACCACAGTGAGAGCCAAACACTAACACAAACTAGTCTAACAAACAAACAAACAAACAATCACTCATACATGGGTAAGGGCAAATGAGGCGTGATGGATGAAACTATCAGGAAAAACTAGAGCATGAAGCTATGAAAAGAGTCAGTTAACCACCTGAGTAAAACCATCAGCGCCGTTTATAACGGGGTCTACAGCTTATACTAAACCTCTGTTTAGTTTAGTTAAATGTACGATACTTGCATTGCCTTGGCCTGGAACGAGTGTACGGATGCAGTCTCGGATGAAAGTCTTGATGGCTTGGAGGTTCGGTGGGGTAGGA
>NW_015536467.1:669267-673224 GCF_001515605.1 Sinocyclocheilus anshuiensis | reverse complement strand
GGATGAAAGTTTTGATGGTTTCAAGATTTTGACTTGCGATCACGTTCTTCCGGGTTTGAAGAGTGATGAATTCCAAAGATGTTCTGACTCGATGGTGACTGGGAGTTTCTTCCCAGTGGAAAGTGGAAAAGAGCTAAGAGAGACATCAGCTGAGATCCTAGGATCGTTGGTGAATGTAAAGACAAGGCCGAAGCCTGGTGCAGACTTAAGAGTTGCAGAAGCGTTCTAGCTCACATCCTCATCTTCTCAGAATCTAACAGAACCGCAGACTGACTGGCTATGTGTTGGAGCCCACCAGGCACACCCGCACCGGCTCAGGCTCTCCACACGGGCTGCAATCAGAAGGTTTTAGCAGAAGAAAACACATGGGACGGAACTGTACGTGAGCCTTTTAAGGTTTGAGAAGATTCACGCCTCTCAGGTTGGGCTTGTCCAATGAGAAAGGCTGAAATTCCAAGCGGGAGGTTGGAATTACTGGGGAGTTTTATGACCCTTTGTGTGAGGACAGATGATATATATATATATATATATATATATATATATATATATATTCCATCTTGTTACACTTGTGGTGTTGCCAGTCAAAAATTGCTGGCCTACAAAAAATATTTATAATTTTCTTATGATTTATTATTACCAAATAATCCAAATACCACAATATAAATGTAATCTGATTACGTTTGGATTACTTCAAGCTACATATGTAAATAAAGTCAAAAAAGCAATACTATAATAAATAAGTTTATACACAACATTAAAAAATGTACACCATATACATATTAGTCTATTTTAAAATAAGCCTACACGTCGAAATGTATGTGAAATGCAATGATCTTTCTTTATTGCATTGACTGATCCGGGGTGTGCGGACTCTCGTGTTGATTTCTACATTTTCCAGCTCATTTTCCGCTAGAAAACATACACACAATTGCAGTCATGCACACCATGGAATTCTAAATCACAAACAAACTCTAAATTTTAGCTAACATGGTGATTTCCATGCTAGTCGTACCTGCAAATGTTCAAGTTGGTTGAGTAGCCTTTGTTAAAGCAAGAGTCTTCATGCATAGCCTACGCTGTACAGCTATGTTATTTCCTTTATCCTTTTTGAAGACAAAATAACTGTGAAATTTCCAGACATGAAAACGTTTTTCCCAGCAGCATCAAGTCACAAGTCAAGTCAAGTCACCTTTATTTATATAGCGCTTTTAACAATACAGATTGTGTCAAAGCAACTGTACAGCATTAATTAGGAAAATAGTGTCATTAATGCAAAATGACAATAGTAAAAACTACATTTTCAATTAAAGGTAATTCAGTGATGTCATCGTAATTAATTAACTGTAGCAGTGTCTCATCCCGCTTTTGAGGAGAATAATTGTAAATGGGTATTATTTGCGCATGCACCAGCAGGTGGCTCATGCGAGTCAGGAACCAGGAACTACTGTATGATGAAGCAGCGCTAAATATATAGCGTTATGTCAAAATACTCATTTAATTTTAAATGAAACAAATGTAATTCTGATAGTATTCCCACTTTTTACAAAATGTAACTGTAATCTGAATACTTTGTTTTTTTTTGATGTAACTGTAACGGATTACAGTTACTAGATTTTTGTATCCTGATTACGTAACGCCGTTACATGTATTCTGTTACTCCCCAAGCCTGGTCACACACACACACACACACACACACACACACACACACATACATACATACTGGGCCAGTCACACCTCCTCGCAGTGACCTTTATTAACTGCAGCGTCTCTGAGAATGCATCTAGCCATTCGTTAAATAGGACACAGCCCTGCGTGTGCTACGAGACGAATAAACCGCAGATATTTCAGCTCTGATGTTTGGCTTCATAAGTCACAGCATTCAAAGCAGCTCCTGTGGGTGAGCCTCTGCTTACTGAGTTAGTTAGTCTTCAGTGAAAAACACTGGAAGGACAGATTTTTGACAGGAAAATAATGATGCAGACTTTACCTTTTCTGTGAGATGGCTAGCACATACAATGCAGTCACACGACCTGCACGTTTTCATCTTTGCTCATGGGCGTAAATGAGATTATTTGTGACTCTAGAACTGCAGGAAAATCATCTCTTGGCCAGCAGGTTTCACTGATTGGCTGATAGCATTAAAAAGAACATGCACAATCCCGAACACATCATTAGTAACTATCCTGAGGCATCAAATGTGACTCTGTTTAGCAAATAAATAAATAAATAATAATAATAATAAAAAAACTTGAAATAGTTGTCAGAAAATATATTTAGTCAGAATGCACTACTAATTTTGAATGACTGAGAGAATGAAGGTAGTTAAAGCATCTACCAGCAAGGGCAAACTACTAAAACTAACCAGCTAATCTTTGACACTGGTAGAAATGAACCAAAGTATTCAATACTTCGCAAGACAAAGCTTGCACAATAGAGCTGTAGGAGTGAAGTGCAGTAAAAATCAAGGACTTTTTCTGTTATATATGTTATACATGTTATGTCAGCAATATAATATCTATATTGTATAAATATTATATAAGTAAATATAATTGTATTATTCTATATAGTTTACAATGTGTTTATACTGTATAATCTAATCATTAGACAGTATTTGAAACTATATAAAAATACTCTATTGCTCATCTATGAATAAAAATCAGAGTAAGACCTTGTGTGTGAGTGTCTATGTATATATAAATATATACTTAACTATATGTAACTATAATAAATATATACAGTTTAATATATATTAATATTAAGTAATGTATTAAATAGTTTAATCATATTATTAATTAACAGTTTAAATTTGATCATATCACACATATATAATATACTGTATATATATGAGAATATACTATCTATCTCATGAAGTCACATTTATCTTTATTTTATGTTTATTTTTTACAACTTTGACTTAACCTATGGTGTGAGTTTGGGGGCGGGACTGACTAAGAAATAGTTTTTATTGTTGTTTTAGTGACTAGGTGATGTGTATGGCATAGAAACCGCATAACTGAGCTTTGATCAAACATTCAGGTACAGAAATGTTGGAACTACTTCTGTATAATCTTACACAACTATATAACAAACCACCTATAAAATGAACTCCACTTCCAAAGTCAAACTGTTCTTCTGCATCTAGTTCTGCTTGGTTGTTGCTGATTTGAGATCATTACAAGTGTAATTGATCTGGATAATTCAAGAAGAGCTCTCTACGAGCCCCTAAGTACTAATAAGAGCCTGTGCTCAGACCCATTTTAGACGTCACCCCAAGGGGTTGAATTCATTTACAGTGTCAGGATATCTTATTTGCCGCTGTGCCTTCTATTGCCTTCAGTGCTCAACTGGATTAAACCATTAAGCCGTGGTGTGTTAAGTAGCTATTTCTGCAGTGGAATTCATGCGCTACCAAAAATTACCAGGCCCTTTAGTGGCGACGGGAAGCATTTTTCAGCTCTGGATGTCTTTCCAGTCTGAATTCCTGCTGTTTTTGATGCTAAAAGTGAGAACTTGAAGGTCTGCCTGTGAGATCTGTCTTAAAACAGAACTTATGAGATAATTTGCAACAAAAATGCGTAATAAGATGTGTTTTAGATTGCAAGACCTCTAAAAAATTACTAATGGGCCTATACATTATAAACATTTCATGTATTATAGAGATTTTTAAAGGAGAATAGTGCATTGTATCTTACTAAATTAAACTAAGTGCATTTCAATCAATTATTATTGAAAGTCCACTGCACTTAGTAGAAAAAAAGTTGTGAACTCAATAACTGATTATTAAGCAGAACTCAAGCTTTGCTTCTGACTAGGAGTTAAAGCTGCAGTCCGTACGTTTTGCCTCTTTGTCGCCCTCTCTGTTTGAAAACCTGGAATTGCAGTTACTTGCAGAATTATCTTCCTTGCGTGGGTTGTGAGTCGGCATGGCTCCAGCGCGGATGAATCTAATGTTTTGAG
>NW_015536467.1:666530-668753 GCF_001515605.1 Sinocyclocheilus anshuiensis | reverse complement strand
GAAAACCTACCCGTACCACTCAAATTAGAAAACATTATTATAAGCTAACCGTTGTGAATCGGGCTAAAGTAAGGCCATAGTTTTGAAAACTGGCTGGTTATGTACTTGCTCAAATATTGATTTTGGATCACTTTTAACCAAAACAAGTTATAGACTGCAGCTTTAAATATTAAAATGTTATGTTTGATTTGCATTAATGCTTGAGTTAATGTTTCTAATTTTATTTGTTGTATGTGTATTTGTGAATAGAATTTATATTTAATAAATTATTTATATAATTATAGAGGTTATGTAATTATATTTATAATTTACCATTAAGAAACGTTCTTTTTTAGGAGTACTTGTTTTATTCTTTAATGCAATTGGTTTCCTCAAATTATTTGCATTAAGTCATTGGGTTTTATAGTTTGAGGTTGTCTAGAAGCAAAATAAGATAGTAAAAGACAAAGAAAAAGTCAACAAATTGACACAGGCTTTATTATTTTCAATCTAACTTGGTTGCTTTATGGTAACTTGTTCATTAGGTTTTATAGGGAATAGCCAACTGTGCTAATAGGAAACCAAGCTGAAACAAACAGAAACAGCCATTATGGAGTGAGGTCACATTAAATAAAACGAACCAAAACTCAACCCAGATGAAGGCCTTGCTAATGGACCATTGCGTGTAGAGATTCAGCCTCCACCCAAAGTCCTGGCTCATGCATCATTAATACTGTTCAATTAATAATGCAGTCAATGTGACTATTAAACTCTCATTTGACTATAATTGCCCTGTGATCGATCTTGTACGAGAGACAATCGAATTCTCTGAGCTCTGATTGGATTGGATCTTCATAGAAGGGCATCAGTGCTGCAGTGTGGCTGTTGGTTGGTCAGCGCAAGTGGAGGATTTGTACTTACAGAGAGGGACACAGACAGATGCATTGGCATTAAACAATAGGTCTTGTCATTTAGACAAACAGGCCAATTTAGAATCCCTTTCACTTCCATTTTGAGAGAAGAGTTGCGTAAAAATGAGACAACCTCATTCATGGTGGCGGAATGCTTTCAGATTCCTTTGGTATGCAACTGCTGACATAGTATCACTCTTAAAAATTCTATTCTAATTAATATAATTACGTTCTATTTTTAACTGTTCATTTGGTTTTTAAATTTGTAATCATTTAACTGAACATTTTTAAAAGTAAAGGTTCTTTATTGGCATTGATGGTTCCATGAAGAACATTTCTTTTAACATCCATGGAACCTTTTCATTCCACAAAAGTTTCTTTATAGTGGAAAAAGGTTCTTTAGATTGTTAAAATGTTATTCACACTAAGTGATTGCTGATGTGACTGAAAGTCATTGATTTTTGCTGTTGTCAATGATGTTTTTCCTACATGCTGTAGGACAATTCAATATCAGCTCAATGTTGCTTAGAGAGGTGCTTTACTGAATTACTTGTCAAAGTCTTAATCACTGCCTGTGGCATAATGTTGAATTCAGAGGACAGTTGGAGAGATGAAGTCATTGAATTGTTCTCATGGCAATATAAATACAATTTTTGGGATTTTTTTGATTTGCTTTGTAAAGGTTTCCTCAAAAACTGTGGCTTAACTCAAAAAAGTAATTCAGTGCAGTGAAAAGTCATGCTTTATTCATCACATTAAATTAAAATAAAACTATATTATATAATTTTATAATATATCATTTATATAAGTAGGCAAATTATTAGTTATTATTACACATTACCTTTGTTAACAAGATGACAAAATATTTTCAAGAGAAATTTATAGAAGACAATTGAAATTGTTGTGAATACGGTGAAGTATGATTTTACACCTCAGTACTATTCACCTATAGTTCAGGTAAATCCATTTAACTGTTTGGAAATGTGTGTGAATAATTTTTTTTTTTTTGGTCAGTTAAAGCCTTTTGATCTATATATTATATTCCTCTAATTAACTCCTAAGATTTTAAGTTAATATTTTAGTAATTTAACAACATATTCATGTGTTTACGGTTCTCTGATGTCTTTAATGGTCACATGACATACAAGTAAACAAATAAAATATTTAATATTTTAAACAAGTGTTAAAGAAGATATTTATATTGATTTCACGTTTTTTATTTAATTAATAGTTATTTTTTTATCAATTTAAATAGTGAGATTGATCAACTTTTGAGCAGTGTTCTTATACAATTTTCATTCTGCTTCAAAAGAAATATAATTACTTTTTGATA
>NW_015536467.1:653769-666466 GCF_001515605.1 Sinocyclocheilus anshuiensis | reverse complement strand
TATAAGTAATGGGATATAATATTGTCAAATGCAGGCACTTGATGTACCGGTATTTGCAAATTGGGCCAGGCTGTACATTTCAGATATATTTTTTTCTTCTTACGGATAAATAAAGTATCTATCTATCTATCTATCTATCTATCTAGCTATCTATCTATCTATCTATCTATCTGTCTATCTGTCTGTCTGTCTGTCTGTCTGTCTGTCTCAGCAAGAGACGGCAAGCATCACCTCATACCTGCTCTATCTGGGGACTCTTTTCAAAAAGACTGACTGACATTAAGGTACTAGTACAAAAGTCTTTTTTCAAAAACATGTCTTTATTTTTTCCCCAGTGTACTGTTTATGTATTTCACATTAATATATGCTAGAAACTCCAGAGAGCCTCGTGTGGAGCAGCAGATGGGTCAAAAATGTTGACATGAAATGTGGAGATCAGAACTGGGGCTTTAAACTCCGGATCAAGATACAACCATCAAAGCTGAGGATCCTGCTTGTCCTTTTTCAGAAAAGGGCTCTTTAAAATAGGCGAAAAAAGACATGAGAACGAGATGATTTTGGGTTAGCGTTAACATTTTAAACTTTGATGAATATTAATGTGATGATTAGGCCTGCGTGTTTACATTATCCCATCAATCACATAGCAAATCTAATGAGTATAAAGATCAGCTGATTTTTAATAACTTAACAGAATAACCTTGTGCTGACACTTAAGGGAAGGTTCACCAAAAATAACTATCTCCTTCATTTATGATTCCTTGTTGCTCTTTTTTTGGAGCTTTGGGAGTATAAATCATCCACTTTTTCCTCATATGGAAAATAAACTTTCTGTCTTCTCATTTTGAGTTGTATTAAAGAAATTAGTTCACCCAAAAATCTAACTTTTCTGAAAATGTACTCACTCTCAGGCCTTACAAGATGTAGATTAGTTTGCTTCTTCCTCAGAACAGATTTGGAGAAATGCAGCATTGCATCAGTTGCTCAGCAATGGATGCTCTGCAGTGAATGGGTGCCGTCAGAATGAGAGTCCAAACAGCTGATAAAAACATCACAATAATCCACAAGTAATCCACACCACTCTGCCATTTCTTCACCACTTCTAATGGCACCCATTCACTGCAGAGGATCAATTGGTGAGCAAGTGATATAATGCTACATTTCTCCAAATCTGTTCTAATGCAAATTATTTTGGGGTTGAACTGTTCCTTTTAGTAATAATCCTAAAAATTGTGGCACTGCTAGTTACACAGCATGCTTTGAAGCTTGGGTCATATCAAACTGAATTTGATCTAATTACTCACTAAAACTGCATAAAAAACAGGTTTATGAAGTGTTCCTAGTTGATTGTATATTTAGATTTCACTGTAGTGTTGCATCTTTGTGTACTGGATCTTGATCTGATTCTCTGCATATTCTTTCTTCTGTGAAACACAAAAGATAAAAAGCAAAAAGACATATTTCTCAAAATATCATCTTTTGTGTTCCACATTAAGGAAAAAACAACACCTGTTTACGTTAATGATGGTCATTTTTGCGCAAACTGTTCCTTTAATTATCACCGTCCTCATATAAGCTTATATAAACTCTACCAGCTTCTAACTGAAAGTGTCAAACTTCACTTTGGTACTTCAAGAAATCATACATTGTCAAGAGATTCACCTAATCAGGACACAGCAAGACATCTGATTCAGAGGGGCAGGAAAAATTCAACCTTTTGAGGCATTGTTTGAATATGCGTGAGTGGGAGCAGTTTAATCTGAGCTTCATAATAGCGTCAATGAATAAGTGATACTACAATCTAGAGAGGCTTATTCTCAAAGCATGATGCAGATATGGATAAAAAGGAGCTTAAAATGGAAAGAAGGGGTGAATGGCCAGCTCCTTTTTTTTTTTTTGTCCCTCCATCCCTGGTGCTTTGAATCAACTCAATTAGCCACGGCTTCCCGCAAACCTGTCGGCTGGTAGGTGTGATATTTTAAACAGATGCCCGTCCTGGACGAGGATGAGCCGACTGTTGCTTCAGACGCGGACTCAAAGGACTAGTGCAATTTTTGGGGATTCAAGCTGAGCGTTAACGATTCCCTGTGTCAGAATGCTCTACAGACGGCGGCTGAGATCCAGCCAGGTAATTTCCGCTTTAACCACTAGTTGGTTTGAGCAGGTGGTGCTACAGCAGAGATGCATTTTTTATGAGATTGAGGAGCAATATCTCCCCTGAGGCCTCAGTCACAACCGTGGAGTTTATTTGGTCTACTAGCACTTTAATCTTAACACATGCTCACCCTGAAACCAGTCCTAGGAACTTGTCATCACTTCAAACCGGCAAGCGATCAATTCTGGGCAGTTGAAAAAAAAAAGAAACATCAAAATATACACCCACATGATTTCCTGAGAACGTCGTTACTGTGCCAAAGCATGTTTTCCTAGCCGTAATGACCTGGCATGAATTAGAATAAATAGCATTCCAGAGATTTAAATGAAAATACTTGCTTAATAATTCAGGATGATGGCCTAGATAGAAGTTTCATCCCCCATCTCTGAGGGAGATATTTGAGTAAAATATATGCAAATTTGATGATGTCCTTATATATACTTGGGCTTAATCACTTGATCTTTACCTACGGGGCAAGAGCGCTAAAATTCTGAATCTGAAAAAGAGCACTAGTTTAGTCTGAATTCTATTTGGATGAACTGCATTCAAATGTCTTTGCTGTCACTTTTCATCAATTAAATATATTCTTGATGAATAAAAGAGTTAATTTCTTAAAAAATAATAATAAAGAAACTTTTGAATAGTCTATGCATTAATGGTAGGTGATGACAAGTGACTTCTGAGTGAGTCAGTGAATCATTCATTCAAGCAATTTATTTAAAACTATTAATCATTCAGTAACAAAACAAGTGACCCTCTATGAATGAGTCGTTGAATGGTTTATTCAAATTAATGATTTGTTCTACAACACTGATTCCTTCAGTAATGCAAATTGTTTGAATGACTGATTCATTGACTCATTCATAGCGATTGAGTCAGTGAATCAGTCATTCAAACAATTTGTTCCATAATGCTGATTTGTTCAGTAACAAAACAAGTAACAGTCGCTCATTGATCGAGTCATTGATTCATTCATTCAAATGATTTGTTCTGCAATGCTGA
This sequence comes from Sinocyclocheilus anshuiensis, assembly GCF_001515605.1. Taxonomy (NCBI): domain Eukaryota; kingdom Metazoa; phylum Chordata; class Actinopteri; order Cypriniformes; family Cyprinidae; genus Sinocyclocheilus; species Sinocyclocheilus anshuiensis. The sequence goes on along the minus strand of NW_015536467.1, from coordinate 663,312 downwards.
TTCATTCAGTTACAAAACAAGTAACTGGTGATATGAACGAGTCACTGAATCATCCATTCAGATGATTTATTCTAAAACGCTGATTCTATCAATAAAGAAACAAGTAACTGGCGCTATGAATGAGTCATTGAGTCATTCATTCAGGTGAACGATTTGTTCTACAACGCTGATTCTTTCAGTAACGCAAACAAGTGACTGTCCTTATGAAAGCATCACTGAATCATTCATTCAGATGATTTGTTCTGTAATCCTGATTCATTCAGTTACAAAACAAGCAACTGGCGATATGAACGAGTCATTGAATCATCCATTCAGATGATTTATTCTAAAACACTGATTCACTGAATCATTTGAAACGCAGCAAAACTGCTGTATGTTGCTCTTGTTGCAACGGTTCTGTGTAAGAAAGTAGATCTACACATGAAGATCTGAGGCAATTAGTGTTAGGCTACTTATCTACATACTTGCTGTCCAATGTTTTATAAGAGTAATATCACACTTGCAAGGGCACTGATTACTGTATATGATTACCACAGAATATTCAAATAATCTTCTAAAGGCCATTACTTTGCAGTTAGATTATACATTTTTTATGATAACTAAAATGAGTAAAGCATGTGGCTGAAGCCAGAATAAATAAACTCATTTCTTTCTCTCTCTGTCTCTCTCTCTCTCTCTCACTCACACACACACACACTCACATATACATGATGTCTTTCTCCTTGTCTATTGCTCTATGTATTCCTTATTCACCTGACGCTTTTATGTCTCAGCCTCTCATCTCGATCTTGACATTTACTGCTTTGCTTTCTCCATCTCTCTCGGCTGCCATCCTCTTCCTCTTCTCTCACAGCTGGTAAATATGTTGGAGGTGGCAGAGGTCTACTAAGCAGAGGTCAAGAGTGGATATTGCAGTTTTTCTCTCTGCAATACGGTGGAAAGCGAATGAAAAAGCAAGTCCTTCTGCTTGATTGCCTGAAAATGCCGGTCTGGTGTTTTCTTGTGTAGCGACTGGAGATCTGAGATTGAATGCAGGAGTTTTTGAAGTGCTTTTGAGGAGCACTCATACATTTTTGGAAGCAGTATTGTGGCGAATGTCTGTCTCAGATTTAGGCTTATTTGCAGGGATTTATTTAGCAAAAGAACAAACACTGTCATTATCTCAGTTAAAACTGTATTGAATTGTGCATCACGCTATCATCTAATTTCCAACTACAGTAAGAAACGGCATCACAATTTAGTAATTCTGCCTGAAATAAGAGACGTTAACTTACTAATTGAAATTTCTCAACATCATCACTTGACTGCTAATTTAAGTATCATCACTTGACTGCAAATGACTGCTAATTTAATTTGGATAATGTTAAACTTACATCAGACTTACATTGACAACCATCTAATTTTCACTTAAAACAACATATTTTCATAAATAATTTTTGAGACAGCAGTTAAGTCTCTTAATAGAACAACTAATAATACAAACTAAGGATACAATATCTAACCTTTTTGTTTTTTGATGTTCTTTTTTTCCCCATACAATTACAGTTTATAGTGACCAGGGGCTGTAATGCTTTAAAAAGCCATGAAATTGGTCTATAGAATCTATATAGGTCTATACTCCAAGACTTCTGAATCTATACAACAGCTTTATGTGAAAAACAGACTGAAATTACGTTGTTTTTCACTACTTTGTTACCTTAAATATTATGTGTTCTATAGCTCTATGGAAAAGAAAAGCTTATACGTTCTGCCTAACATCTCATTTTGTGTTTCATGGATGAAAGAGGTTCGGAATGACATTGGAGGACGTGATGGAAGAATTTTCATTTTGTCTGTATATTATTCCTTTAACTTGACATTTCCAGCCTATTAATATTTGATGTTTTCATATTATGTTTCTCTTTCTTGCTGTCCATCACTTATAATTTCAGCCATCCATCTCCAGCAAACCATAACTGACACACATACGCATGCCTGACAGTTGTGATCGCACGTCTGATGCTGACACTGACATACAGGAAGCACAGAGGAAACAGCAGCCAAGACTTCCTGTGGTTTTGTGCTGCTATCATTCACTGAATCGTCAGGCAGGAATGTGGGAAGCATCCAGACCCTGGTGGCTCTGCCATCTGCAGCACTATTCATGAGCAGATACGCAGGGAAATCCATCCAGCCGGTAAACACCGTTCAATCTGTAACGTGCTGCAGGTAGAACAGTGTAAATAGTCTGAGGTTAACCATATACTGCTTCCTCATTTATTTTAATTTTACATTTTTTTTTAATTTTCTTTTATTATCTTTTCATGTAAAAAAAAAAAAAAACTGAACCCCTAATGTTCCTTCACAACATCCAGTTTGGGAAACCTTGACCTGTTTATTAATGCACTTAATGTTGTTACTAACAATGAATATATTTTCTTTCTCTTTATATTTTTGTACCAATGTACAAGGTTATCCTATTTAAATCAATGTGATAAATGAGATGGGTCAAAAGTAATCTAAACGTTTTTAAAAAGTAGTCAGATTTTATTGCCTAAAATGTGTAATGTAATAAATTACGTTACTGACTACAAATTTTGTCATGTAATTTGGAATTAGTAACGGACTTGTAAGCAATCTACCTAGCACTGTTTACAGTTATCATTATCACTATAACTTTAACTCTTTATGGTATATACTGCAAGCATGTTAATACTTTAATAAATGCATATTAGCTTGTGATTGTTCCATTGTTGTAAATTGTTTCCCCAGAAACCTATAATCAATTGTATTGAATGTGTACAAAATACCTAAAACATACATACTTACTTTTTTGATAACATATTGCAAGATTGATTCTGCGTAAACGGCACAACCCAGAAAAATCTCTGGGTCTTAATATATAATGCTTCATGGGCAGATCACATTGAGTTCAGCTTCATTAATTCAAAGATATTCTGGCCGTGAGCCCTATAAAACAGTTGAGCCAACTATTATATTTGCATTTCTTGATTGCATTACTTGAAAGCAGAGCCTCAGATGTTGTAATTGCCTCTTTTTGAAGTATTACCTCATAACAACTATGACTGAAAAAAAATAAAACTGCTTATATTATTCAGGATAATTTATTTTGATACTAATTCCCAGCTAACAAAAAATGTGTTCTAAAAATATTTAGCTAATGTTCCCATAAGGTTATAAAATTATTTTTGAACGAACTTTTAGAATGTCCAATTTTTAAAATGTTTTCCTTGGTTATTTGAGTGTTAATGGAACATTCCAATTTGATCATTTTGCAAACACTGTTGGAATGTTATTTTTGAATGTTCTAAAACAAGTAACATTAACATTAATTGAATAAAAAATTGTTGTAAAAAATGTCATTAATTAATAAAAACCTTTATATTTTTAGGACTGAATTTATTAGCTCCCGGAACTGCTTCTGTGTACAACAGTGAGCGCAAGCTAGATTCAAGTGATTATTACGTTTTGAATATAGATATTTTACAAAAACGCATCGATTCGCTACAGAAGGCCTTTGTTCACCCCCCGGAGCTGTGTGAGACACTTTTTTTTTTTTATGGATGGGCGATTTTTATTTAAGTTCTTTTGGACTGAAGCAATGCAACACCTGCTGAATGGCATTAAACAGCTTGAAAGATCAAAAACTATTTTTAGTATAACTCCGACTGGATTCGTCTGAAAAAAGAAAGTCATATACACCTAGGATGCCTCGGGGGTGAGTAAAACGCAGCCTAATTTTCATTTTTGGGTGAACTAACTCTTTAAGGTGAGCCTTATTAAATCCCAGTGATTAAGATAAATGAGTCACACATACAGGCTCTGTTCCAAAACATAGTGAGCTGACTACGTAAACAGCATTTTAAGGCATCATAGACCAACATGAAGGCTGTTCCGAGCTACATGAAAACCTCTCTATTCTTGTAACTTTGACGGATTGCAATGCCATGATGAATCCAGACAGTAAAGACAGGAAAAAGGAGAAACAGTGTAGGTGATCAAGAAGATGCAATTAGTGGCATGTCACCAGCTGTGTGTGACAACTTGAAACAGTAGTCTTGATTTTTAGATGAAGGTTCTTTAAGTTTGGCAAAACTGAAGCTGGAAGGATGAACGTCAGACAGGACGGCTCATTTGTCCCCGCAAACATAGGTCAAATGCATTTGTCTACTGATTAATGTAACAATAAGTCTGGAAGTAATTATATTACAAATAAATAGATTTCCTCTCAGGATTTGTAATTTATGTAGACATACAATGAGCCAGAAGATATTTGGACACTTGACATGCATTATGAAGCATTATATATTTATATATACAAATCTAATTATTAAACATTATAGATTTATATCCATGCGCAACTCTCAGAATGAGGTTGAAAAACAAAATATCCATCTGTAAAACAATAATCATATTTTGATATGACGATGCATGTTTGCGATCATGGTTAGGAGGCTGGGAAAATTAGTCCAGATTCGCTTCATTTGCCAGCCTGTCAGTCACTTCTGCCTGATTGAATGTGGCATCTGTTGATTGTGACTGATGCTTAATGTCTGGGCTATTAGTGCTGCTTCAAGATTACTTTTTGGGCCGAGTGTTCGCAAGGCAAGAGAAATTAAGCTTAATGTGAAAATCTACACTAGCCACGCCAGCATGTAGCCAAAGTATCAGAGCAATATCTGTGCAACATGTGTTCACTAATGAATGCCGTCAAAATAGATCTAGTGTGGAAAAATTATAGAAACGTGTGCATATCTGGTCTACATATACTGAAAGTTACTTATGTAAGTTATTTTTTGGAATCATAGATAGGTTCAATGAAAAATGTTTAAGATCCATGATTTTTAAATGATCTAAGAAAAAAAAAATTATTCCACAAAAAGTAAAAGTCTCGTAATGATTTTGCATAAAATAATATATAGTCTATTCAACATAACACTACCTGAAGTAAATATCAATGCAAATATAAATACAGAATAGTTTTGAGGCCTAAAGTAGATACGTTTTTGCTTATAGCATTTGACCTGTAAGTGGCGCTGGTTTAAAACTTTGCACATACACTAGAGACGCAACAACATTTTCCAAAGTTCATTTCACTAAACCAATGTGTTGCCAAGATACAGCCTTATATCTTGTTTGGCATCCTTGCTATCAAAACTGTTTTATGTTTAAAAGTCAAATGGTTTTGAAAACGATAAATCCATTGACTACAAATCAGGAAGCTTGGTTTGAAGATCATTCGGGCCAATTTTGGAGAAGACTGAATAAACTTTGTAAGTGGAATAGCTCAAAATAAATAAATAAATAAAGTGCAAGCATTGGATAAGATTGATGGAAAGATATTTTTTTCCACAAAACCTTAGGAATACGAGGAGAGAAGAATATTTAGTTAAAACTTGAGGCTTTTACCAGTAGATGCCACCAAAGTACTTTTGTTTGCTCTGGGCATTGCGACAAAAATGCAAAGCAAGTTAAATATCCATACCTAAAATCATTCCTTATTGGTGTCTTTTGACCACTATGGTCTGAAGATGAATTAATGCATATTTGAGGACAATATGTTGAAAAAATAAACATTAGCCAAGGAACCAAAGTAAAAATATGTACATTTCTACAGCAATTTGTTCAATGTCTGTTGGTGGCACTAGAGGGTTTAAGAGACTAAAAACAGCATTGTCACCATGGATATTGAAATGTAGTGTAGAAATGTTATCTCAGTGTTATTATTTACAACAAATCCATTTTACTACCATTATTCCAACAAATTAAACTGATTGTGAAGGTGACCAGCAGAAGACACATGCAGGAACGCCCACCGACGCGACACGTTCGGCCCTAGACAGTCATTCATGGTGCTTAGCCACAGAAACAAGTGCAGTGTGTTTGGTGAAGCTTCTCTCCTCCTGCCCACATGGCACAGCAGAGATGCCGCTCTGTGTGGCATAAAGACATTGGCAGCACACCTCCTCTCATTTCTCTTTATGCCTGCCATCCCATATTACACCCTGTTTGAGTGTGTTTGCATGTTTGTGAAGAAGCGTGATGAGATTTTATAATGTGTAGGAAACCATTTCCAAATCTTTCGTATTCCAAATTTATATGGCATCTGAAGCATAAAAGTCTAATATTAATGCATTTGCCAAAAGTTGGGGGTCAGTGGGATTAAAAAAAAAGAATAATAATAATACCTTTACTCCGCAAGGATGCATTAAATTAATCAAAAGTTGCATTTATATGGTACAAAAACATTCTATTCATCAAAGAATCCTGAAAAAAAGAAGTATCGCTCTTTCCCAAAACATATTGAACAGCACAACTGTTTTCAACATTAATAATAACAAGAAATGTTTCTTGAATTTCTGAAGGATCATGTGACACTGAAGACTGGAGTAATGATGCTTAAAATTCAGCCTTGCATCACAGGAATGAATTACATTTTACAATATATTAAAAGTTATTGTTAACAGTTATATTTCACAATATATTTGCTGTTTTTTATCAGTACATTAGTGACTAACATTTAAAAAAAAAAAAAAAAACTTTAGAACAGTGTTCATATTGCATAGTTTGTGTGCAGGTAACTTGCTGTATTATTTCAGATTAATTTATCAGATTAAAACCATCAAATAATATTTCCTGATCATTAAAATAAACCTGCTATATCATGCTGCTCCATATATGCTAATGGAAAAAAACTGCTTCAATGGAAAAATCAAACTTGGTGTGTGCTTGTGACTGGTGTATATTCTCAGAGCTGTGTGTGTCTCGATATCTTTAATTACCACCAGTGTAATTATGAAAGATTGAAGGTTTTTTTCCCGTCTCAGTTCTGGGAAAATCACTCCTGTAATTACTTTCGTGAGAAGGTCAAATCTCAATGACTGAAGGGAAGCTGCATAAGCTAACATTTTGCACGCTCTTGTGCTTTTTCATGCAGATGTGCAGCTGTGTTTAGACTTCTGATGGGTTAGGCTAAGCTAAGAATCAGCCTAAGATCAAGTGAAACCCTATGCTACACCTTTGTAGAGAAGTCAAACACATTTGGTTTGATTAAACCCGAGTTCGATTCCACCCATATTAGTCCACAGGTCTCTTATTATACTTTCAGGTTCAAACCACAAACCACTGCACTATTCATAAAATGTATATGGAGATAAAAATAATTCACCTGAATAGGAATGCAATGAAATAAAGGGGTCAAAATGACCCAGAATAAAGCACAGTTTCTTCCCACAAGCTGTCAGACTGCTGAATGACCATCTGACAACCTACAACTGGACTGTCCACCATCTCCCCTCATTATATTCTCCTTCAGACAGATCTTTACATTGCAGCTACCCTGCATTTACTGTCAAAGAATAGTTCAGCCAAAAAAAAAAAAGAATCTGTCTTTCTGAACCTGTAAGATGTTATTTTCCTGAGGAGCAGAGAATTAGATATGCTTTCTTTTTAATAATTTATTGAGATCCAATTTGAAGATCAGGGTAAATTTAACTTATTTTGTCTTCTGGGAAACAGTATTTTCTGTAGCTTCTGAAGGGCAGTATTAAATGGAAAAAAATATATTTAGTCAAAATAATAAAAATGTACACATCTTCATTCTCTTAATGCATTGTTTTCCCTTTTGGAGCATCAGTGAGCGTTTGAACCTTCTGTAATAGTTGCATATGGGTCCCTCAGTTGTCCTCAGTGTGAAAAGATAGATTTCAAATTCATAGTCATTGTTGTAAAGGGCTTAAATACACAAAAATGCTGGAAAACCAAAGAATTTGTGGGACCTGAAGGATTTTTCTGAAGAACAGCAGGCAGTTTAACTGTTCAGGACAAACGAGGGACTCGTGAACAACTATCATCTCTAAAAACAATTTTCAAAACCCGCTGTGGATCATTCAGGTAGCAACCCAGTATTAAGAATCAAGTGTCAGAAACGAGACCGGGATCCAACAGATAAATCGTCAAAACGCCAACGTCAATAAATCAGCCGGATAGCAAATCCGCCAGCAAATAGTAAGCTTGATCAGCGCGGAGGTCAGACCAGCCTCTGCCGAGCCCGTGGAGAAGAGAGGCGACGAGCCGGCAATTGAAAGCCGCCACTGAATTCCAGAGGTAGTGCCGAGCGTGGGCAGAGAGGAATCGGAAGGGGCTGCCATGAAGAGACAGGCCTATGATAAGAGAGAGCCTAGGCAGAGAGCCGACCAGAGTTCTAGAGGGGCAGGTGGGTAAAAAGGGGAGGGTGACAAAAACAGGAACGCCAGACCGACTAGACTAGAAAAATAAACAAAACAAGACTGGGTCAGAAAACACAGCATGCACTGAGACGATCTGAGCTACAGACAACACATTACGGACTGACACAAGACAGCAACCATGAGGGCAAGATAAAGGGAAGATAATGAGGACAAAACGGGGTGCAGGTGAGGAGGGAGAATTAGCTAACAGGGATAACGAGAGGGGCGGGGGAGGTGCACCCGACCAAGAGAGGGAGGCAACTTGAGCCGTACCGCAACCGGATTAAGGACCTTGGTGATCTGGTATGGACCAATGAACCTAGGCGCTAACTTGCGAGAGACAGCCTTGAGAGGCAGGTCCTTGGTAGACAGCCATACCTTCTGACCACAGATATAGCGGGGCGCTGGAATCCGGTGACGATCAGCCGCTGCTTTGGTCCGTCTGGAGGCCTGGACCAAGGCCTTCCTAGCCTTCCTCCAGACACTACGACATCTCCGGACAAAGGCTAGGGCAGACGGTACCGCAGCATCGGGTTCCTGAGAGGGAAACAAAGGAGGTAGATAGCCAACAGAGCATTCAAACGGTGACATACCTGTGGATGCTACTGGGAGAGTATTGTGGGAATACTCAATCCAAGTGAGCTGTTGGCTCCAAGAGGCAGGATTGCGGGACACCAGGCAACGGAGAGCTCGCTCGAGATCCTGATTGGCTCGCTCACACTGTCCGTTGGTCTGGGGATGAAGATCTGACGACAGACTCGTAGAGGCCCCGATCTGTCGACAAAATTCCTGCCAAAAACGGGAGACAAACTGGGGACCCCTATCAGAGACCACGTCAACCGGAAGACCATGGATCCGGAAGACGTGGTCAATTACCAGTTGGGCTGTCTCCTTGGCAGAGGGGAGTTTAGGTAGGGGCACGAAATGAACCGCCTTAGAGAAGCGATCCACCACCGTGAGAATAACGGTGTAGCCTCTTGAAGGGGGTAAGCCAGAGACAAAATCTAAGGCTATGTGTGACCAGGGACGAGAGGGAATGGGCAGCGGTTGGAGCAGACCAACGGAGGGACGGTTAGAGACCTTGTTCTGGGCACAGACAGAGCAAGCCAATACAAACTGCCTGACGTCCTGGCCCATAGAGGGCCACCAAAATCGCTGGCGGATGGCAGCCAGCGATCTCCTGACTCCTGGATGGCAGGCAACCCTAGATTCATGCCCCCACTGAAGGACCTCAGGGCGCAACACAGCCGGCACGAACAACCTACCCGCAGGACACTCAACTGGCACTTCCACCCTTCGTCCGGCCTCCTCCACC
>NW_015536467.1:641940-652415 GCF_001515605.1 Sinocyclocheilus anshuiensis | reverse complement strand
AGCCGTCAAAACAAAAGGCCATGTGCTCCATGATAACAAAGCCCAAGTAGACCCCACCGAAATCGTGACAGTACCCCCCCGCCCCCAAGGAACGCCACCAGGTGACTCAAGGGGGGGTTTACCTTGTGTCCGGCGGAAGTCCTCGATCAGCGACTGATCCAGAATATCCCGAGCCGGAACCCAACTCCTCTCCTCCGGACCGTAACCCTCCCAGTCCACCAGGTACTGGAAACCCCTGCCACGACGACGAACATCTAGTAATCTCCTAACAGAATAGACAGGAGAACCATCCACTAGACGAGGGGGAGGGGGGGCAGGGGATGAAATGTTGGCATTCAGGCTTGACCCTGGATACATGAAAAACAGGGTGCACCCGACCAAGAGAGGGAGGCAACTTGAGCCGTACCGCCACCGGATTGAGGACCTTGGTGATCTGGTATGGACCAATGAACCTAGGCGCTAACTTGCGAGAGACAGCCTTGAGAGGCAGGTCCTTGGTAGACAGCCATACCTTCTGACCACAGACATAGCGGGGCGCTGGAATCCGTTGACGATCAGCCGCTGCTTTGGTCCGTCTGGAGGCCTGGACCAAGGCCTTCCTAGCCTTCCTCCAGACACTACGACATCTCCGGACAAAGGCTAGGGCAGACGGTAACGCAGCATCGGGTTCCTGAGAGGGAAACAAAGGAGGTAGATAGCCAACAGAACATTCCATACCTGTGATACCTGTGGATGCTACTGGGAGAGTATTGTGGGAATACTCAATCCAAGTGAGCTGTTGGGCAGGATTGCGGACTGACACAAGACAGCAACCATGAGGGCAAGATAAAGGGAAGATAATGAGGACAAAACGGGGTGCAGGTGAGGAGGGAGAATTAGCTAACAGGGACAACAAGAGGGGCGAGGTAAACACCACGATAACAGCAGAAAAGAAGGGCTGTGCTGACCCCTCCAACCAGTGACGCCACTCACCCAAGGCCAACCTAACCGCCAGCAGCTCCCGGTTACTGATGTCGTAATTACATTCAGCTGGGTTGAGGCGGTGGGAGAAATATGCACAGGGGGTGCACCTTCCCATCCTTAGCGGAATGCTACGACAAGACTGCGCCTACCCCGACCCCAGAGGCGTCCACCTGCACAATAAATTGCCGTTCGGGATCTGGAATGGAGAGAACAGGAGCAGAGATAAACCGGGACTTTAATTTATCAAAGGCCTCCTGAGCCTGAGCACTCCAGGTGAACGGTACTTTGTTGGAGGTGAGCGCCATTAAGGGTGCAGCTACCTGGCCAAAGTTTCTGATGAATCGCCGGTAGAAGTTGGCAAAGCACAAGAAACGCTGCAGAGCCTTCCTGGAGTTGGGGACTGGTCACTTAGCGACAGCCTCGACCTTGGCCGGATCCGGCTTAATCTCCCCAGCTGAAACAATAAAGCCCAAGAACAAGACCGACTTGGCATGGAACTCGCACTTCTCCTCCTTGACATAAAGCTGGTTCTCCAGCAGCCGTTGTAGAACCTGGCACACGTGCCGAGTGTGTACCTGAAGGGATGGAGAAAAGATGAGAATGTCATCGAGGTACACAAAGACAAACTGGTTAATCATGTCTCCCAGCACGCTATTAACCATGCCCTGGAAGACAGCAGGGGCATTAGTAAGCCCGAACGGAAGGACCAGGTATTCATAGTGTCCCGTGGGGGTATTAAAGGCTGTCTTCCACTCATCGCCCTCGCGAATGCGGATGAGATGATAGGCGTTGCGGAGGTCTAACTTAGTGAAGACCTTGGCTCCCTGCAAGAGTTCAAAGGCAGATGACATTAACGGCAAGGGGTACCTGTTTTTAACAGTCATGTCATTTAACCCTCGGTAATCAATACAAGGACGCAGAGAGCCATCCTTCTTAACGAAGAAGAACCCAGCACCAGCCAGGGAAGACGAGTGGCGAATTCTTGAATGTATTTGTCCATAGCCTCTCGTTCTGGACCTGACAGGGAAAAGAGACGACCCCGGGGCGGAGAAGTGCCTGGAAGGAGATCGATGGCACCATCGAACGGCCGGTGGGGGGGAAGCGAGGTGGCCCGGGACTTGCTGAAAACCAGCCGCAGATCATGGTACTCCCCCGGGACCCCAGTGATATCAGCTGCCTCAACCTGCAACACAGGAGACACAGACACAGGAGGAGAGACTGCACCTAGGCAACACGCATGAGAAGGGTCTAGCTGCAGCCTTGCACTTGCATTCTCAGACACTTGCGCTTCCACTAGCGACTTGCAGGCTTTATTTTTTATTTTGTCCTCCCGAAACATAGCTCGCAGCGCCCCCTCATTCCAATCGCAGGAAGCAGCTAGAGTCTTAAATTGAATGGCATATTCAGTCACGGAACGGCCTCCTTGACGGAGCCGCGCTAGTTTGGATGCAGCCTCATCTCCTTTTAACAGAGCGATCAAAAAGCTTTGTCATCTCACCGCGAAACTCCTCAAAATCAGTGCAGAAGTGGGCTCTAGCGTCCCAAACGGCAGTCCCCCACTCACGAGCCTTTCCTGTCAGCAGAGTAATGACGTAAGCAACCTTTAACAATACAAAGCCCTCCGCCGTGGGTCTTACCTCCCTCGACGCGAGCTCTGTCCGCTCGATAGCATGTCAGCTGATCGAGATGAATAGCGCAGTCCGGAAAGCTGTTGTTGAGCCATGTTTCCGTGAACACAAAAACACAACAGTCTTCTGCCCTCTTACCCCTCTTCTGCTTCCTCTCACACCGCTTGTGGCGCCTCCGCTGTGGGCGAGATGCAGTAGTGGGGGTCGGTGATGGTGTGGGCCTCCGGAGCAGACCGAGATCCCGCAGCTCTTCGGCGTGCGCAGAGTTTAACTCTAAAAATGTGGTTCTGCCGACATTGAGCAGAAACTCATGACTGTATGCGCGCTTAGAGACAGATAGACGCGACGAATACGTACAAAAACACTGCGACTCACAAGACAAAAAACACGAAAACACCTTTCTGTCGGGAGAGAGAGAAGCCGCAGCGTGTGAACGCGCCGCCATCCTAGTTGGAGTTCGCGGAAGCAGCTGCTTGATTCAGCCATTTGGGTATTGAGGGTTTCAACCTCCTGAGCTGTGGATGAGAGCTGGCTGGCTTGGTGGCCGAGGAGAGCTCCTTGATGAGCAATGGCCGATCTAACAAACTCCTCACCCGCTGGATCCATCTTGGTCAGTCTGTACTGTCAGAAATGAGACCGGGATCCAACAGCAGGTGAAACAAAATTCAAAGTTTATTGAAAACTGTGATAACAGAAAATGCTCCATCAATAAATCAGCCGGATATCAAATCCGCCAGCAAATAGTCAGCTTGATCAGCGCGGAGGTCAGACCAGCCTCTGCCGAGCCCGTGGAGAAAAGAGGCGACGAGCCGGCAATTGAAAGCCACCGCTGAATTCCAGAGGTAGTGCCGAGCGTGGGCAGAGAAGAATCGGAAGGGGCTGCCGTGAAGAGACAGGCCTATGATAAGAGACAGCCTAGGCAGAGAGCCGACCAGAGTCCTAGAGGGGCAGGCGGGTAAAAAGGGGAGGGTGACAAAAACAGGAACGCCAGACTGACTAGACTAGAAAAATAAACAAAACAAGACTGGGTCAGAAAACACAGCATGCACTGAGACGATCTGAGCTACAGAACAACACATTACGGACTGACACAAGACGGCAAACATGAGGGCAAGATAAAGGGAAGATAATGAGGACAAAACAGGGTGCAGGTGAGGAGGGAGAATTAGCTAACAGGGATAACAAGAGGGGCGGGGTAAACACCATGATGACAGCAGAGCACATGGCGAGCCGTCAAAACAAAAGGCCATGTGCTCCATGACAACAAAGCCTAAGCAGACCCCACCGAGATCGTGACATCAAGTGTATGTAAACTTTTGAACGGGGTAATTTTGATAAATTCAACTATTATTTACTCTTGTGGACTATATGTAAATGTCTTTTATGTGAAATATCCTATTCAGGTTAGTACAAAATAAAAAATAACATGCATTTTGTATGATCCCTCTTATTTTTGCTTTTTACATACAACATTATAGTTTATAGTGACCGTGCCTTCAATATCCATATAAGGACAGAAAATTATATTTTCAAAATAACTATATTACAGTGGAACACAATTATTATTATTAATACAACAGTATAGTTTATAGCAGTAGTTTAACCTTGACTTCAAGATCTATAAGGGCATTTTAAAATTAAATTTATTAAAGGGGTCATGAACTGAGAAACCATAATTCCCTTGTTCTTTTGACATATAAGAGGTCATTGTACTATAAAAACATCCTGTGCGTTTCAGAACTCAAAACTTTGTTGTTAGTCTAAAAACAGTTTATATTAAAGCCAGTCTGCCAAAACAACAGCTTCTGGAATGTTCTAATCTATGACGTAACAGTGTGGATAAGCACCGCCTCCGCAGAAGAAGATCGACATCGCTGCCTGTTTAGCCCCGCCCACCGATTCACACACATAGTGTTTAAAGGGGTGGTTCACTGTTTTTTTTTTTAGGCTTGATTGTGTTTATGGGGTGCAGTCTAACATGTGTTAATGATTAGTTTTTAAAAATAAGCATTATTTTTCACATAATTTACCTTTATTCCACACCGCTCTGTCCCTTCTCTGAGAAACGTGCTTTTCCCGCCCTCAGAAATAGGCGATGGGCTCTGATTGGCTAGCTAGTCCAATGTGTTGTTATTGGCTAAACCGCCTCTAGTGCGTGTCTAAACGTCCCACCCCTCACCTCAGCGGCATGTGCTCCGGTTGTATTGTAAATAACGTTAATATCGCTTATCAGTTTGAGCCCGATTGAGAAGCAGAGGATATTATTGAAGAGGATCGTGCAGAACCTGTGCAAGCACGGCTTTTAATGGTAGGCCTATGTTTTTTGTTTGTTGTCGTCTCATACTTTTAGACATGCTGTTATTTGAAAATGTTACTTCTTATGTTAGCTTTTAAAGGGGTCATATGATGTTGCTAAAAATAGCATTATTTTGAGTATTTGGTGTAATGAAATGTGTTTATGCGGTTTAAGGTTCAAAAAACACATTATTTTCCACATACTGTACACTTTACAGATCTTCTTTGTGCACCAAGAGCTTGTAACACTCCAAAGAGAAAGGAAAAATTGAAATCGCATCATATGACACCTTTAATATACGATTTTTATCCTGATTAAAGCTTTAATACAGTACGGCAACTACACGCGCATCCATGTATATTGCTTCTCATAGCTATGTGAAAATAAGTGTATAAATGGAACAGTTCATTGTTGGAGCTGAGCTGGTGATCTGAATGAGAGAGATAGAGAGAGAGAGAGAGAGAGAGAGAGAGATGCAGAGCGTGTGCAGAGCAGGGCGACGCCAGGAACAGGATTAAGAACTGCTGCTTTAGAACATTGATTTTGAAACTTGTGAATCCATTAGAATCGTTAGAAGACAGAATCAAGATTCATATATGAATAGATTTTTACATGCACCTCTAGTTTTCTCTTCCTCTTCCCTAAAGCAGCACAGCATGGCCTCTCCCCCTTTGCTGCCTTTTCCCGAAGTGGGGTTTATCTGGGTTTGTGATGTCACGAACCCGGGAACTGATCCTAACATTAGTAAAGAGTGGATGAACTTTATTTTTAATGAAGATCCAGACCATGTCAGTAAGAACTCGGTCCTTTGTTCACTTAGTTTTATCGTGGATTTGTTTACAAACAAGGCACAATTCGACGCGGGATTTTCAGAGAGATTGAAACTAAAAGATGATGCTGTGTCAGTGACTGTATTGGATCCGACAGTAATGTCTCAACACACAAGTCTGAGGAATTGTTTTTATTACGTGATCACTATTGCTTTGTCTCTTCTTACAGATCGTTTGATCTGTATTGAGTTATTTATTCGTTTTTAACCTAAAACACAGCAGTCCATCTGTGAAGGACGTTGGGTGTCAAACATACACAACTATTAGCCAATCACAGCAGCGGCGTTTACTTCCGAGTCTACAGTCAGTCACGACTATTCAAACAGAGCGATCTGATGAGGGGGGTCAAAAACAGGACCGAAAATAGCCTATTACTTCTAAATTATGATTTTTTTGATGTAAAAATCTTGATAACATTAAACTGGACCTCAGAGAACAGTACAAAAAAAAAAAAAAAAAAAAAAAATCATTCTGTTAAATCCCCTATGCAGGGTATTGAGTGGAGCTTGTTTAGATCTGTCTGGTGCCTCCTGAACAAAGAGATTTGGCAAATGCATTATCTAACAATATAACAGTGGCTTAAACATAGTCAAAAACATATATTATGTATTAAATAAAAAAAAAAAAAAAAAAAAAACAGAGGCAGTTCATGACCATTTAATCATGTCCTCTAAAACCAGATTTTTTTTTTCCCTCCACTTTTTCATATTGCAATATTACACAGTGTAGTAAAGCTACAAATAAGGACAAAAAATATATAAATAAATAAATAAATACGTGTCCATTTATCCCTGACATATTGGGGTAAAATTTAGGCTACATTTTCGAGATAAGACATGTGTAGTAAGTGTAGTATAATTTGAATAGATTATACACGACAAACACTGGCATCATCCTATACACCCCGAATAAGAGTAAACAAGAGAGTCTGTTGGGTCACAGGGGGCTGAACACTTTTATCGTTGTTTTCCCTCAGCCCTTTGAGACAGGCTTGATGACTGTCAACAGCTCCTGTGCCTTGCGCAGTAAACCTACCCAATTTGCACACCTGCCCTTTAACTCTCGTTGCTCTTCCTGTGAATTACTCGCGTGTCCCTCCGGAGCTGTCGGTTTCTGTCAAACACCCGCTCCCAAAGCTCCCGCCTCCACGACGAGCAGCGTGAAACGAAACGAGGAGATTTATCCTCAGACGTAAACAACGAAACATGTGTATTCGCTCCTCTCTCTTGAGTGGAAAGACACCACATGCTGTAGATCGAGGGGTTTATTCACTATTATAAAATAGTGCAGGCCTACTGACAGGAAGTTTGTGAACAGTTTTCCCTTTGCAGACAGCTCACTTTAGTTCTTATCAAATGTATCAAATTATATTTTACATTTAAACTAGTTTATAAATTATAAGGAAACACATTTTTGCTATAATTATGTTATAGCTCATACAGCTTTCCCACCGAACATCGTCTGTCACGTGACAAATAAACAAACAACTCCGGAGGTGAAAAAAATAATTTCTGTCTCTCATAATTAATCTTTGGCTGCATTATAATGGTTTCCTAATTTTGGAATATGGTCAAAGTTTGTGTATGTATTCAGGGAATTTGGCTATTGAGAGAATATAACTCCACTCAAATGTACAAAATGATTCGATTAATGTTTAGTTCATTTTGCCGAATGAGAATCAAAGATCAAGGAAATGTATCCGATCCAATTCAGTTCAGTGAATCAGTTCATTTAGATGGTTCATTTAAACGATTCCCTAACTCATTTCCGGTGGATATTTGAGCAATGTTCACAAACAAAGCTGATTCAAGCAGCCGCTGAAGTAGGCCTAATAATAAAACTGTTGAGCAAAATTGAGAATTTAATAAGTCTAACTTTTTGCAGTGTGACCGTATAAGTTTATGACTGTAGAAATTAAGTGCAATTAAAATTAAATTAATGCAGAATTGTATACACTATCAATCATAATAATAACATACGATCATATGATCTTTCTGTCACTCGTAACTGATATCATATAATCTATATTTAAAAGTATATTGCCATTTAAAAATAACTTGAGTATAGTTAACCACTTTTGATAACTTTAAAAGGTTATGAGTGTAGTTCAACTGAAAATTTAAATGTAATTTTAAACCAGCCTTTAAATTTTGGGCAGATGGAGGAAGCTGGAATCAAACGCAAACTTGGACCATGAAATCAAACCAATTGTCAAAACAGCTTTACAGAAGAAACACCAATTCATTGGACTTACAAGGTAAATTTTGCTTCAAACTAATAAAACAATAGGCCATCTGCAGCCGTTCCCTTCTCTTCTCCTCTCGTCTCTGCTCCTGTAGAGAGGCTGGATCACTGTCCTGCCAAGACAGACTCCAGTGGATGCCAGCCTGAGACGGTGTGATTTCTGCCCATGAAGGCCTCACGCTGAGTGCTATGTAAGCTGTTGTGAGCCGCCCTCATCCTCTGGCACAGAGGAATCAGTTTCTGGGCTTCTGTGGAGCCACAGTGAGCGATATCCATTTGCCAAGCCATTAAAGCATGAATGTGTACTAGAAGCAAGCCTTTAATTCTTCAAAGGAGTCTGATACTGTTCCTTCTCTTAGTCTCGTATGATTGTCATTAATGCCCAGAAAGCTGTGAAGTGATGTGCTGTTAATTTGATGTTCCATGAATATTCAGTGCTCAAATCTGTATAATTTATGTCAGAATTTAGGTGTTAGAACAAAGACTGGAATCGTTTCGAATGTATTGACCGCTGTGTAGAAATCAGGAAAACTTGGAAATAACTTGGAAATCAGGAAAACTCAAGAAAAATTGCTTTAATTAATTGAAATAAAGCTACAATTAAATTAAACAAACATTAGATTAAAAAAAATTAAAAATAAATACATTTAATTTAATTTACTTTCATTTAAAAAAAATTAAAAATGTATTAGACATTTTGACTTGCCAAAAAGTTAGTAAATAAGTAATACAATTACTAAAACCTAAATAAACATAACTTGATGTGAAATAAAAATATTTAAAACCAATCAACCAAAAAAAAAACCTAATACAAAAGACAAAAGCACAATAAAATTTCTAAAGCTAATTCAAAATACTAATAAATACTGTATGTTAATACTAAAATAACACTGGCTTTTCCTCATAATGTGATGCCATTTTAAAACTTTGATTTTACTTATAAATGCCCCTTATGTGTAAAAATCTTTACTTAATATATTTTGTGAGCACATCAGGATTATGCATCTTTTATATTTAGTAAATATAATTTAAAATATGACCTAACATTTCTTTATACCAGTTGTACTGTGTATAATGTGGGCAATTCATACTAAAAATGAAACTATTAAAAATAAGAATCATTAAAACCTACACAGCAAACATATTAACTTCATTTCATTCTGCTTCCGGACATTTAAATGACAAAAAAACACACAAGACTCAAATTCAATGCAATAATCACCTAAAGTTGTGACAGAAGATTCATGTTTTCAAAATTTGTCTTAGTCGTAGTGTGTGTCCAAGGGTTTGTGGTCTTGTTTCAATCAATGCATGAGCTGTTTATCTTGGCATCTAGCTATTTTAACGACAAACAGAGAACTCATTTTACACATCATCCCTCAAACATCATGCCTCAGGTTATCAGTGGGCTCAACTCTTGTTCCTTCATGCATCTCGGTCCAGTTTTACTGATGACATTCTGATGTATTTATTTCTCCACTGTTCACAGTGAATCAAACATTCATGAAGGAGAATTATTTCATAATGATAAATGTTGGTCAAAAACCAAGACAGATCTATCAATCATTAGTTTCCAACAAAACATGATTTCAACCTTTGTTGTTTTTTAGGATGGTAACCATTGTTCTTCTTTAATTTGTTTATTTAGAGTTCTGCGGAAACCCTAAATGTGAGCCTTGTAAGAGTTTAGTAACACTGGTGGTACCGCAGTAAAGTTTTTGTCAGTGCACAAAAATCAGTGTTATGACCAACCTTGGAGACAAATTACAGACATCCTGCCAAAACATTTGTCAGATAAAAATCACAAAAGACTTTTATCTAAAGAAAAAGAAAAGACAAACCAACTTTGATGTCAGTTTAACAAAGCCAGCCTAGCCTAAAAAGTTAAAAAGCCTTGAAGTTTGAAAGTTGTAAAGGCCACATACAGCCTACTATTAATACTTCATAATTGTATGGCATTAAAGGGATAGTTCACCCAAAAATGAAAATTACCCCATGATTTACTCACCCTCAAGCCATTGATTTTCTTCTTTCAGAAGAATACAGTCGGAGTTATGTTAAAAATGTCCTGGCTCTTCCAAGCGTTATAATGGCAGTGAATAGGGGTTGAGATTTTGAAGCCCAAAAAACTGCATCCATCCATCATACAAAAAAGTTTTAGATGGATAGATAGATGATAGATACCTGTTGAAAAAATAAAAACAGCATATGTGACCCTGGACCACAAAACCAGTCATAAGGGTAAATTTTTTTGGATAAATAAGCTTTCCAAAATCGATCATTTTGACCCATACAATGTTTTTTTTTGGCTATTGCTAAAAATATACCCCAGCGACTTGTTTGGTTTTGTGCTCCAGGGTCACATATGCTGTTTAGGTATATGTTTTAAAGCATGTCAGCTGGTTTGAGCTGGTTTAAGCTGGTCTTTATAGTTGGTCATGAGCTAGTCCTGAGCAGGAGCTAGTTGCTTAGACCAGTGTTTCCCAACCGGGGTGCCGTCTGTCGAGAGCAGGG
>NW_015536467.1:634134-641479 GCF_001515605.1 Sinocyclocheilus anshuiensis | reverse complement strand
CTACATTAAAATCTGTCATATAAATTGGTCTCTTCATTAGAAATTAGCCTACTGATTGCCACCATTGATGGACAACGTTTTTTAATAATATAAAAAATATCTGTATGACAGTATATTCTGCAGTTCTTCCCTGTTGTACCGAATATCTATACTTTTCAAATGATCATATCGAAGTTAGAAATTCAAATATTGTGACAACATTAATTTTGTAGGGTGCCACAAGTTTGTTAAAATTTCCAAAGGGTGCCGCGACTAAAAAAAGGTTGGGAAACACTGGCTTAGACCAGCTCAGAACCAGCTTAAACCACGTCAAACCAGCTGCCATGCTTCAAAACATATACCTAAACAGCATATGCTGTTTTTTCAACAGGATAGATAGATAGATAGATAGATAGATAGATAGATAGATAGATAGATAGATAGATAGATAGATAGATAGATAGATAACATTGGATGGAATGGTGGATGGATCTATCTGTATATAGAGTACAGTGGTAGAATGTTGGATGGATGGATGGAAAGCTCTATCTGTATATATATTCAGAGACAGAACATTGGATGAAGGGATGGATAGACTTATCTACATATAATGATAGAACGTTAATGGATCTATCTGTATAGACTGATTCTTTCATGCTATTATTGTGTGGCTGATCAAACTCCATATGTGAACTTCTGGTTGCTCGGTACGTTCTGCATCATCCAGCTTCACCTGTCAAAGCGTGAATCTCATCCAGCAAGCGTCTTCATTTCACCATTTATTAATTTCTTATAATGAGCAGCCGTGCTGTGAGCTGGCATTCCCTCTGATTTTTTCCCCTCCAATTAATCATTCCTTGGAACCTACTGTTTTTGATTAAGCAGGAGGCAGTTTGAGAAGATAAACGCAGCGCTAGGTGAGGAAACCTTCTGCTGTGTAATGAAAGCGTCCACATATATCGGGCAAAGAGCAGCTTTATTTTAATCATCACGTCTATTGGGATTTCTCTGCAAATGGCAGACATTCAGAATAAGAAAGTATTACGCAAACACGACGAGTTTCGCTATTTCTGTCCCTTCCTGACCAGTTAGCCATAAGGTCAATGCTGAATTCAGCCGTTTTTTCTACTTTGAGCAGCCTGAGGCCTCATTTATAGATGTGAATATATGAATGTACAATAATGTACAAGTGACCCTACTGACTCTTCTTAATGAATGCTCCAAGTTTTGTGCATGATTCATCACAGCATGCCTTAATAAATGATCAAATGCATGGAATTTAAGATCAAATCTAATGCACATGCATTTTAAAGACACTCTTGGACTGTACTTCTCAATTGCACTTTCTTGCCTCTATCAATTGAATGACTGAATGCAGTTTAAAACATTTGTGTTACATGCTATTGCATATACCTGCCTTTTAAAAGGTGGTATACAGTTTATACACTGCACTTTGAAGTCTGTAAGAGTTTTTGAATGTTTTTGAAAGAAATTTCTTATGCTGACCAAGGCTGCATTTATTGGATCAAAAATGCAGTAATACTGTGAAATATCATCACAAATTAAAATGACTGTTTTCTATTAGAATATATTTTAAAATGTAATTTATCCCTGTGATGCAAAGCTGAATTTTCAGCATCATTACTCCAGTCTTCAGTGTCACATGATCCTTCAGAAATCATTCTAATATACTCAAGAAACATTTCTTATTATTATCAATGTTGAAAATAGTTGTGCTGCTTCATATTTTTGTGGAAACCACATGATACATTATTTTGTCAGGATTGTTTAATGAATAGAATGTTCAAAAGAACAGCAAAATAAAATATTTTGTAACATTGTCACTTTTTTATCATTTTAATGCATCCTTGCTGAATAGAAGTGTCAATTTCTTTCTACAAAATCATACCCCAAACTATGTATATTCTGTTATGAATATGGCCTATGTCTTTGGTAGATACACATAGGCTACCTGCAAGGCAGCAATACACAATGGACAAAGAAGCAGACAGAAAATTGAGTTTGTTTTTGAAACGCAAAACAATCAGAGCTTGATTTTACACGAAGCAGCATCAGTCTCCACTTACTTAGCTCTGTTTTATGAATTCACTGATAACAGAACAAGAGTCATTTATGTAAGTGCACCCCATGATTTTCTCCTATTTCTTTCATCATCTGAAAAGGACAAAATCAGGCACAATAATACTTGTTCTTGTAGTCGTCGTGCAGAACTGCTCTGTAGAACTGCATTTATCTTGTGCTTTGTTCTTTGCTGCTGCGTCTGATTCCACTGTATTGATTAAACTAAGAAGGGCTCGTCTACATTACAGTGTTGTCTCATAGCAATTATAATCTTCCCTCAGCACAGATGTGGGAGTGTTTGCATTCCACCTCGTTCTCCATCTCAGAGCTTAGAGGCATGAGTCTCCTGAATATATTTTTAATATCAAAATGTAGATTTATAATGAATGAAATGCCACAAGCCAAAATTGTATTCAGCTGAACTTGAAGCAAATGTTTGTTTTTTTCTTTTGCCCTGAAATATCAGCTTCAAAATAATTCTACTCTGGCTTATAATGAGGCGAATGGCCTCTGTTTCTTTCCCACAGCCAAAAGACTTTATACCAAGACGCAGTGTTGGTGTAACACTTTATCTGAGTTCCTTTTTCAAATAAGTAACGCCAGTTCCTTTGTTTTTCCATGTCTTGACTGACAGCTCTCCTGTGAGAAATCTGGAGTAATGCAGAGGTTTTCTGTGCACTGCGTGAACATGATGCAGTTCTAGACTAAATTTATTTACTCATCTCACTTGCACAAAAACAGATTCAGTATTTCTCAAAATGAATAAAAACAGTGAAGAGCAAACTCAGAATATAACGCAAACCTGCAATAATTGAATGCAACAAAAAAATCCTTTATTTCCTTCAGCCTGAGGCTTATTCATCTCACGTTTGGTGTGAAATGGCTTTTACATTTGCCAAAAATAGAATGTTTTTATATTAAAAACAAAGCAAGCCCAGATCAGATGAGAAAAAAATTATGCAAAAGTAACATAGCACATTACTTTCCATAAAAAGTAACCAAAGAAAACAATTAGTTACTTTTTCATGGAGTAATGATATTGCAATGCATTACTTTTAAAAGTAACTTTCCCCAAATCTGCCAAGACAGTGCACTCAAATTATTATGAATGGAAGAAAGTGCTATGTGTAATAAGGCGGAATAAGTACCACTTTGTAAATAAATAGCCAATGGCCAGTTGCTAAAGTCATTATGTCATTGCAGATGACATTAGAAGCTCTGGACGCATTGACTGGTCCAGCCTGAAATATAAGCTTTTAAGCACTATTTTAACATAAGAAATAACATTCATGCGGCAGTTTGTCAGATTTTGATGCTGATTTGAAATATGTAAATATGAGTGTGGCAAGCAGTTTTTTGAATTTTTGGTACCGCTATCCAGTGTAATTACAACAGTGAGATATGTTGTCATTAACGAAAATGAAAGCCAATTAGTTAACTGTACGGGGCTTTAAAGTTGCAAAAATACACAAAACTACATATGGTTTCTAAATTCTGTCATTATTTACTAACTCTCATGCATGTCGTTTCAAACCTGTATGCTGTTATTTCTTTCCATGGAACAGAAAAAAAAAGAGTTATTTTGAAGAATCTTAACACAAAAACAAAGTTCCATAAAAATAGACAATAAGACTATATAAATGGAAAACAACTATCATCAAAGAAAAAAAAAAGCTCATTATCATTATGAGCTCATTATGCCCATCTTAATTCACATGCTGTTTGTAAATAAAGAGCACCGGGGCAAATCTCAACACTTCTGCCGCTTAATGAGGCAAATAAAGGATGTCAAATGCAGTTTCTCACAAATTTTATCCAAATGCAAATTAGAGGAAAGACTTCTATTTAAAAGAGTCTAGTATGCAGTAATGCAGTGCAATGGCTTTTTTCAGTTGTTAATGCCAAGTTTTCAGTTGTCAATACATTTAAAAAAAGCAGGGTAGTGTTAAAAACAGTGATACTTTTTTCCAGGATTCTTTGATGAATATAAAGTTCCAAAGAAGAGCATTTATTTACAATAGAAATCTTTTGTAACATTGTGTTTTTACGGCTACTTTTGATCAATTTACTGTGTCCTTGCTGAAGAAAAAAATATTATAAAAGTATTCAGTAGGCACATTTTTTGTTTACATGTACATACATACATACATACATATATATATATATATATATATAACTAACTGATAATAATGTTTAAATTTGAGGATAAGCCTATAATATAATATTTCAAGGACATGATACAAAAGAAATCAGAATCAGAATGAGCTTTATTGCCAGGTATGTTTGTGTCGTCTGCAAACTTCAGGAGCTTGACAGAGGGGTCTTTAGATGTGCAGTCGTTGGTGTAGAGGCAGAAGAGCAGTGGAGAGAGAACATAACCCTGAGGAGCTCCAGTGCTGATTATGCGGGTGCTGAATGTGTATTTTCCCAGCCTCACTAGCTGCTGTCTGTCTGTCAGGAAGCTGTTGATCCACTGACAGACGGAGGTGGGCACGGAGAGCTGAGTTAGTTTGGGCAGGAAGAGGTTTGGGATGATCAAGTAGAATCAGGTACAGAAGATCATTTTGAAGCAATCTTTACCCAACATGCAAATTCTGTCATTATTTATTCACTCTCATGTAATTTCCATCCCGTATCTGTCAATTTTCTGTGGAACACAGATTTCAAACTCCAAAAAAGACAAAGAAAAAAAAGTACCACAAATGTCTTCTGAAGCCTGCCTGAGGAACATACTGAAATTACAGTTATTACTGATAACGTTACTTTCTCTCAAAATTCAAATAATAATTTGAGTTTGAAAACACTGTCACTGTAATTTTTGCACATGCTGTAACCAAACATGGGCATGCCAAATCATAAATATGTAGCGGAGAATCAAATTTGAGAGCTGCAGTGGAGGATTTTTCAGTGAATAATGACTTTTCATTATTCAGTCTATTCCTCACACCAAGCTATGACTTTAGAAGACTATGAATATAGCGCAAAAGAACACTTTAATGGTGACAGACATGGTCACAATGAATTGTTCCTCTAAATTAACCGTATGAAGATTCTTCAAAAAAAATCCCCTTGTGTTTCACAGAAAAAATAACGGCATATTTAATACATGAGTGACTAAATAAAGGTCAAATTTCCATTTTTGATTGAACTGTTCCTTTAATGTCAGGACAGACTGCATATTTATCCTTTTGGTCATTCTTATGCTGATACAGAAGCTCTTCTCTGAAAGGAGTCCCCAGACATTATTTAATTTGAGAATATGGATTGCATCCAAAGAGATTTAATGCATTTCATTCAGAAACGGGATCGATGTCGCAGGAATCATTTGAATTCAAATGACTTTGAGCAGCGCTGAAATCAAGGTCTGACTGGTGCAGTTTATTCCTCGTCTTCATAGAGGACTTCATCAATAGGAATATCATGTTCACCCACTGGGACTTCAGCACACAGCTGCTCTTTGAAAGCCAAGGCGATGGTGTACGGCTTTCCCTTCGGGTGCATCCTACAGCGCTCCAGATACGTGTCATAGAAACCCTTTCTTCTGCCAAGCCGATTCCCCTTCTTATCAAATCCCAAACCAGGCATGAGGATAAGATCTAGTCCTCCTGTAACAAAATTAGAAAGGAAAGACAGTAATTAATTGAGATTATGTGGATTATGCAGATTTGCTGTTGGAGCTCAAATTACACCATTACAGCACAATACAGTGAATTTTCAGGCCTCAAGAACATTATGTGGATTATGCAGATTTGCTGTTGGAGCTCAAATTACACCATTACAGCACAATACAGTGAATTTTCAGGCCCAAAAAAACAAAAAAAAAAAAAAAAACATGCTTCGAAATGAAACCACTGAGTGGATTTCAGGCAATACAGACTGTCATTTAAGAGCTAGAAACACAAAGCATCTGTGTGCTTACAAAAAAGTTACATGTGTTTTATAGAAGAACATACTTATATTTCACAGGTTTTCTGTTCATTTGCAAATATATTCTGGCTATTTATAATGGAACTATGCATCATGCATGCTTTGTAATTGACGGATATAATCAATGCATGTCTATTTTGAAATTACAGTAGCTTCTTTTAGACGATAGTTGCAGACATGTAAAGCAATGACAACTAGCTAATTAGTGGCTAATTATAAGTATTACACAAAATAGGTTTGAAGATTCTGATTCTGATTAACACAAGAATGTGGCAGTAAATATACTGCAAAAGTATGCTGAAACTAATATAATTTAATGCCGAGCAAATCATTATTCTAAACTCAATTTCTTAGAGGAAGAAGGTAGCTTGTTTTGCAGTCCATACATAGCTAACAAACTTTCTATTTTCAAACACTGTAAATAATTATTTTTCAAAGTTGTAAATAAAAAATGATTGGACTGTGTTACAAGGAAAAGACTCTTTCAGTTTTTCTAATCTAAAATTTCACGTTTAATTCAATGTGTCATTTCTTCGTATCTGTTTGTGAAATTTACTCAAGGGCGCTCATGCAGCCAGCAAACACAAAATCACTCTGCGCCGCATTCATGAAACAAGCAGAACAAATTGTTTACCCATTAATCATGGGTAAATCCATTAGTATGCAAACTTTGAAATTTAATGCAAATATTTACAAATGGATTATAGCACTGCAGAATTGGTGTAATATTTACTTTTGCCAGATGTACACTGCAAAGGTGGCACAAAAGCGCTTCTGAAGTGGTATTTTGGTGTCTACCATAGACTGTATAAAAACATGGACGTAGTGTCCGTGACGTCACCCGTAGGTTTCTGAAGAGCATTTTTGAAGCTCAAACCCTGCGTTCCATTTGGAAGGGCTCATCCCTATGCCCTAATCAAAGGGTTTACCCTCTGGAGTGAGAGCTTCGAAGGGTTGAAGGGTGTAGGGGACCAAACAACTGTTTCTTGAAGTGCCCTTCTGCGTCATCACGTGCCCACACAGAGGCGCCGTCATCATGCAAAGAATCTGCACAAAAAGGATCATGGGAGCCCGAAGTGTCCATCAGTTGTACCCTTCGAAATCCTTCATTCCGAAGGGCCCTTTGAAGTGGCCAGTTTTGAGCACTTCGGTTTGGAACGACCCTTCAATATGGCGGCCTGATTGTTTTCACTCCGAAGTGCCCTTCTGAGGGCGATAAAGCCAAAACCTAGATATTTTAGGCAATATAGAAATCCTGGCCAGGACGCGTCCTGGGAAAATGTATGGTCACCCTAATATGTCTCATTTGGAACGCACCGAAAGTGGGCGGAGCCGGCCGTCGCCATCTTGGCAGCGC
>NW_015536467.1:627099-633841 GCF_001515605.1 Sinocyclocheilus anshuiensis | reverse complement strand
CCGGTGACAGCAACGGCAATTCACCTGTCACTCAAGTGGCCACGCCCTTAATTATGCAGAACTTTAAGGCTTAATATAATTTAAACGGA
Organism: Sinocyclocheilus anshuiensis; assembly: GCF_001515605.1. NCBI lineage: Eukaryota > Metazoa > Chordata > Actinopteri > Cypriniformes > Cyprinidae > Sinocyclocheilus > Sinocyclocheilus anshuiensis. Next base: position 633,752 of record NW_015536467.1, on the reverse strand, counting down.
TGAGTTATAAAAAAATCCCCCCCCCCACAGTTGTCATGAATGGCAAAATTAGCTATATAGACCAAAACCACTTTTTGTACCAGGCTGTAAACATATTTTTTTCTGCTGTAAATTTGGGAATTTTAACATGGGGAGTCTATGGGACTGACTCCCTTTTGGAGTCGATGAATTGCAGTTTTAGTCACTTCCATGTTGGTTTCACGAGAGAGACCGGAAGGTTGCTCTACACAGACCGTTTAATGCTGCTCATAGGAGGCATAAATGCATTTACACAATTGCATACTTCGATACTAGGGCTGACCAGGCTTAATTTAGTCTGGCTTTTATGCAGCATTGCATCTGAGTTTTGAGCAGGCTGTGTAAAGATGCCTTTTTGATAAAATTCAAATTCCTTATTTAGAAATTGCTAGTAAATTTCACAAATAATAACAAAAAATGGCTAGTAACACATTGAATTAAACATGTAATTTTGAAGTAAAGCCTGAAATAGTTTTTCAAAAGGTTCTTTGTGGCGAAATAAAGTGCTTTAGATTCTAAAAAGGTAAGAAAGAGATGGTTCTTTAAAGAACCTTTGACTGAATGGTTCTTTGTGGAACCAAAAATGGTTCTTCTATGGCATCGTTGTGAAGAACCTTTTAAGCACCTTTATTTATAAGAGTGTAGCCAACAAACACTCTACAATTTAAGTTCACAATTTGGGCTACAAGAAACATGAGTAGAACGCACTTCTAGGTAGACTGTTCATAAACTTGTTTGTTGAAACGCAAGCAGAACCAATTTCTGTGCTTCTCATTCGTAAATCCATTAGTATGTAAACTATCGCAATTGCATTCAGCAATTTATGTACAAATGGATTTACTTTCTCGTGAAAAGAAACTCATTTGCTCGTGAAAAGAAACAAATAAACTACATATTAAATTCACAAAATGAGCCTCATAAAACAACAAATTTCTGCATTGACTGTTAAACTATACATAAATTGTTACATTAAGCTGAATTCAACAGTTTACAAACAAACAGATTTACACTCCGCTGTTGTAGCCAACAAACACTCTACATTCCTAATGAGCCTGTTGGGCCTCGTTCATGAAAAAATAATGATTTTCTTCATTTCTGAAAATGCATTTGTACGCAAATTGTATTTCAACTTTTCAGTTTTTTTTTTATTTACGTTCTGTTTATGTTCATGAACGAGGCCCATTGCTTATAAAGGCCTTACAAATTTGCCGATTTTGAAGACAAAGCAGCCAGAGAGTCTGATTTATTGGTTTTCATGAAATCTGTGTTACGAGTCTGAATTTTAAACACAAGCAAAACCATTAAATATTGATTTCAATGGTGTGAACGTCTCACAATAACAGCCTGTTCCTGTGCACCGCTTGTTCAATATTTCAGTCGGCTCTGTTCTAATAAGCGTGTCTTCAACATTCATTAATAATGCATCTACGCAGAACAAGAGTATTACATACACATTTTAACACGACACGACTGTGTTGGGAAATCATAAGCAGTTGCTTTAAATAAAAAAAAAACAAGGCAGTAAGATGACAGCATGGTCTCAGAGAGCTTCAACTGTATACTTCAAAATATAATTTTGTGATTAATGAGTCTGAACCAATCAGATCATCTCCAATATAAACAAGACTAATTGTATTTAACGTCCTACTCAAGCAATCACAGATCTTTTACTTTCATCATTTCTGCAGAACATTTTTATCAGGCCGAATCTTCGCAACATCTGGGACTGTCCAAGATCTCAAATCATCGTTTTGTCCCCAAATTGCTCAAGGTTTCGATCTGAAAGTGCATCAGTCCTTTGCTCTTCTCCCGTCTCATCTCTTCATCTCATCTATTTATCTGCCGATCCCAGTTCACAATCCTCTGGTGTAAAAGGTGAAGCAAAAAAGGATTTGAAGAAACACAGGCTTGTGCCGATGGGGATTCCTCACATTTTTTTGTTACTGTAGATGAAAAGCACACTTTTATGATTGCTTTCATTTTTTCAATGACAAACCCTCAGTCATATAATGCTGCTAAAATGTGAAAAGAGGGAGACAAATTGAGATATTTCTACTGTAATATATATATGTGTGTGTGTGTGTGTGTGAATTAAATTAATAATATACATATATAATCTTTTTTTTTTAAATAACGCTTTTATTCTGCAAGGATGCATTAAAAATAGGTCAATAGTGATGCATTTATAACATCACAAAAAATTATATTTCCAATAAAGTCGTTCTTTTGAACTTTCTATTCATCAAAGAATCTTAAAAAAAAATGTATTATGGTTTCCACAAAACTATGAAGCGGCACAACTGCTTTCAACATTTATAATAAGAAATGTTTCTTGAGCAGCAAAGCAGCATATTAGAATGATTTCTGAAGGATCATGTGACACTGAAGACTGGAGTAATGATGCTGAAAATTCAGCTTTAACGCACAGGAATAAATTACATTTTATAATATATTCACATAGAAAACAGTTGTTTTAAATTGTAATAATATTTCACAATATTATTGTTTTTACAGTATTTTGATCAAATAAATGCAGCTTTGGTAGGCATAAAAGAGTACTTAAAATAACATACATTTTCAATTCACTAAAACAGCTGTATTTGTCAGAGACTCATCTAGTGTATGGTTAGGCATATACACTACTAACAGTTGTGCCTATGAGATGCTTTTCATACTGAAGCCGGAAATATGAGTCATTCCATCCAGACGGCACAGTTCATTAAGTCCAAATGTTTGTTGGAATCATATAAAAACTTGTTGATTTACAAGCGGCACAGTTTGACCTTAAGGGAAGACAGTGAGGAAGGGAGTGTTATTGCGGGATTAAATGCTATCGGAGCGCCTCAATCAGACACCAACAGATAGGCAATGAAGTTCACTTCGCTGGATTCAAACCATTCAGTCTTGTTAGCACTTAGTGTCACAGTGATGTACAGCCAATACGAGCATGCAAAGATTGTCCAGCACACAGATTCAACGCTTGTCCCTCCTTCAAACAAACACACACACACACACACACACACACACACACACACACACACACACACACACACACACACACACACACCTGACAATTTCATCTAATCATGGCTTTCTTTCATTTCTTTTTGTTGGCAACAGTTGTTAAAGTGAAGTCAATGTCCATTTTACTTCTACAATCATAATATCAACCAAAATGATCATAATAACCTAAAACAATATCTAGATAGCTATTATAAAATTAATATTATATCAGGGTTGTCATCATTAACTAGAACAAACTATTTAAAAACAAATAATTTTGTTACTTGAAATAAAATAAACGTTTAGTTTACGTCGAAGTACTAAAATAACTAAAACTAATCAATTAAAATTAATAAATAGTATATAGACATTTTTAAAAAATACTAAAAATGACAAAATACAAAACTTTAAAACAAAAGTGAAACTAAAACAGCACTGTATTATTTATAAAATAGCTAAAACGAAACATAATAAATATTATATAGACACATTAAACAAATAATAAAAATAACAAACACAAAATGACTAAAACCAAGTAAAATTCTAAGTGAAAACAGAAAATATAAAAATAAAATCTCATTCATAGTATTAACAAAAATTATAATGGTGTATCAGTGATACTAAAATAACACCTATATCATATATTTTATATTATAACTAAAACTAATAAATAAAAAACTAAAACTAAAAATTAATAAATACTATTAAGCCATTTAAAAACAAAAAAATTAACAAAAGACCTTGAGAAAATTAAAGTGAAAACAGAAAATATATAAATAAATTCAAATTAATATTTCATCATTACTATATCAATGACACTGAAATAACTATTATATATGAAAACAAAATTAAATAAGCTAAAACTAATAAATACAAATTTTATTAAAATGACAAAAAACACAACAAAATTAGTAAAAATTTAAAATCTAAAGTAAAAATAAAATAAAAATCAAATTGATTCATAATTATAATCGTATTCATATCAGTAATACTAAAATAAGTATTATATAAAGGATAGTTGTTTCAGAGGTGAAACAAGTTATTACATATTAATGAACGCTTTAAAATACCAACATTTGAAATGCTGCGTGCACTGACTCGTCAACAATAAGACCAGAAATCTCTATTTAGAAAGCAAATAAACTTTGACATTTTTATTTCATGTTGACTTTAAAGGCAAACACCTCTAGAGGCGAGAGAAAGCCGCAGGACGTCCTGAGCTCAAGGTGATGGTTTTACTCTGCAGGAACAAACTGCACAAAAACAGCCACCTTCCTCTCTCACCCCGGGACAGTTGAGCACGATTACACCCCTCCTCGTGTGCGCTTCACATATCACACATCATCCGCTCCTCTCTCTTTAATGTACATATACACAAACACACCCCATCAAATCTGGGGCCAAAACACACAGACTTTAATCTCCGAGTTGTTACTTACTCCACAGGGGCGAGAGGCTTTGGTCTGCCGTCCTGTAACACCCGCCTAGTTTATATTCTCCACCACACGGCTGATTTCTTTCCTATTTGCTTTAGAAAACAAGCCATTCTGCTAGAATGTACAGTTTACTTAAGCTATAATTAGCCTGATGATAAACGATAGAGATTAAGTAAACCGTATAGATAGTAAATTAGGACGACTAGATGAAAAGCACATCTTTGATATCCATAAACAGCCCACAGTCACAAAACCCATAAATATAGCTGTATGCAGGCAACGGCATGATTTATGAGTCATAATTCACTTACTGCAAATTAATGTGGGGGAATACATTAAATATGACGGTAAGTTCATGACTCAGGCAGTATAACAAAATCCACTGCATGAGTTTAACGGTAAACACTTTGTCAATTACTAAATTACACAATAATGAAGAAATAATAGAGAAAAAGCCCCTGCTAATGCATTCTTTTTTTATTTTAATACACATTTCTGGTCTTATTGTGCATGATTTATTGGAGAATATTATTGCAAAGGAACACATAAACCACCTCCAACCTCTGACTTGCTTCTGTTAACACCCACTTTTCACAATTTGTGAATTCACAATGGATAAAATCAAGTTGTGTCTTGCATTCTTTAACTATAATTTCCATACTATCCTGCATTAATTTAATAATGCATACATAATAGAAGTACAATGCATTGCTAACTGTATTTCATGTTTAGTTGCATGACTCTAAATCACACATTAGACAGAATATTTTATGATTATAGTAAAACTAGGTGGCACTGCAGTCTTTAGTCTGTTTCTGAGCCATAGTCTCACGAGGAACTTTAAAAATCATGAGTCCAGTAGTTTGGTGTTAGTACTGCTTGGAAAAGTGCAAATATTTAACCACAAAATGCAACATTGCAGTAACAAACCGAAAATATCCTAATGTTAATGTTTAGATGCAATCTAAAGATTCAAAGCAATATAAATCAACAATACTTGAACGTACTGTAAGTGAATATGAAGCCAGCCGTAACTGTGGAATGAGAGCACCCTCTAATGGTACAATATTTCCTTTTTTTCCTTTTCCACATCACCTAATACCTGCATAACGCTCTTCTCACATTATAGTAGTAATAATAATAATAATTATATAATATTATTTTTAATTATATTAGCTAAGAGCGCGGTGAATATGTGCAGCAGAATTTTTGTATATTTAATTACAAGTAAATTAAATAAATTCAGTCTTATGGAATCATTTCTCCTCCTCTGTAATTTTTCAATTGTTCGCTTTTCAATTTGTTTTTGTTTTTGTTTTTTTAAAGCTTGTTGAAAATGTTGTGATTATAAATCAACATGACTATAATAATAAATAATAATACTATTTTTTTTAAATATTAAACAAAAAGAAATATTACTATTGTAAAATTTAACTAAAATCTAGTATTTAAGAAAAATATGATCATAATTTTATTTTACAATTCAACTGTTTTTTTATTTTTATTTAGAAAAGCTTGTTTATTGGGCTGCATAGTTTGGTCAAAATGTTGTGATTACAAATCAATATGATGATAATTATTTACATTATTAAACAAAATAATAAATATTTGTTTTTTATTGCTATTGCAATAATTGTGAAACATCTAGTATTTAAGAAACACTACAATTTAATTTTAAAGTATAACTGTAAAATTACAATATTAATACCAATATTTATAGCTGACTTTGTTATACACTGTGGCATTTACTGCTGTTTGAGTGGATCTGAGACAAACACCAGATCATGAGCTACTCACATGTAAATGATCACCATACTGTGCTTTGTAGTTTCTGAAATCAAACTGCCGATCCCAGCTTCTTGTCTGTGTGATGTCACAAAAACAGGCCCCGCCCATGATAGTTTGATTGACAGTGGTGTTTCAGCACAGACTGGACTGGTGTCTTACCTCAGACCCGCCCTGAGTGAGCTGTCATCAGTCCGCCATTGTTTCACGGCCGGAGCAGATGTAGACAAGAATGAGTCCTAAACGATTGAGGTGTTCTTTTGTTGGATGTAATAATCAGTGTTGGGCTAGTTACTCAAAGAATGTAATATATTACTCATTACTGGTTACTCCTTTCAAAAGTAATATTGTTACTTTACTTATTACTTTCTGGCAACAGTAATTAGTTACACTACTAGTTACATTACTTTT
>NW_015536467.1:625931-626126 GCF_001515605.1 Sinocyclocheilus anshuiensis | reverse complement strand
ACCTCAGACCCCTCAGACCCGCCCTGAGTGAGCTGTCATCAGTCCGCCATTGTTTCACGGCCGGAGCAGATAATGAGTCCTATGCCTCCTAAGCGATTGAGGTGTTCTGTTGTTTGATGTAATAATGAACATAGCCGTCGTCATTTACTCCCGACATCTGAGCCGCTGAAGACGCAGTGGATTACGTTTGTTTCT
>NW_015536467.1:622095-625762 GCF_001515605.1 Sinocyclocheilus anshuiensis | reverse complement strand
AGTGACATTCAAGTAGAAGTGTTGTATTAATCTCATTAATTGTCATGTGTAGCTTGAAGCTTTCATTATGTATTTGATCAAATCACATAAGTTTGTACACTCTCAGAAAAAAAGGTACAAAAGTTGTCACTGGGGCGGTACCTTTTCAAAAGGGACACTTTTGGACTTTTTAGGTACTAATATGTACACTTTAGGTAAGGTTCCAATATGGACTCTTTAGGTACAAAGGTGTGCCTTTAGATAGTTAGGTAGGGGTAGGGGTAGGGTTAGGGTTAACCCTAACCCTAGGATTAGATAGTTAGGTTATAATTAAAAGATTTTTAATTATATAAAGTACCACATGCTGATCAGAGGGGTGTGGGTGGGATGTAATGAGCACACCTCGCTTTTCAGACCGATGAGCTTTGTAAAAATCAACGCGTTTCAGAAAGGCGTGACATAGAGGATAAACAATAATGTACAGTATGTGGAAAATAATGTGTTTTTTGAACCTTAAACCGCATAAACACATTGCATTACACCAAATACACAAAATAATGTTCTTTTTAGCAACATCATGTGACACCTTTAAGACCCTAAAGAATCATATCAACTTGGGCATCCGATGACCTCTTTAACATGTACTTTATTAATATTTACTTTACTTGTAATAAAATCTAAATAAATAAAAAAGAACGATTTGTCAGAGGATACTGTCTACTGTCTATCTCACCTGTGGCTAGAGCCGTCGGAGTCGTCGTCTGCTGGCTGCTGGATGTTCCACATCCTCCATGTCTCTGAGTCGTAAAATGTCCATATGACTGCTCTCAGTGAAGTATCTGGGAATGAAGCAGGCTGTGCCCCTCTTGAAGATGTCCCGGAGGATGTCGTCTGTGCGCACCTCATCATGCATGTTCAAGAAGACAGCCACACGCTGGCTGGACAGGTATTTGGGATGCCTGAACAACTAAGCATACGTTTGGATAGTTGTTAATAAACACAAATTATATTTACAATTGTTCATAGCTTATTTGTAACATGATTAACATGAACTGCAAGAATTACGATTACGCAGTCGTATATTGCTTAATCTAGGATATGTAATTACGTGTCTGTATTAACATAATTAATGTAATAAACAAAAACACCTCAATATGAAACAAGCATACTGATATTTTTTAGCTGATTAGGAGTAAAAATATAACCAAAGCACTTTCCACACACCTGCAATTGAAAACCGTTTTGGGATTAAGAGTATGAACATTCACACATGAGGGTTAATAATCTCTAAAGCAGAGCTTTCGATCTTTTAAACTGCCACAGACTAATACATATTATCATAATCGTGCAGGGGATACCCATCCTTAAATTTCAGAGCAATCTATACAGTTTCTTGTATAAAGACAGTTTATACTCTCAAAAATAATATTAAAAATGCGTAACTATTCTTTTAAATTGAAAATATTTAGTTTGTATTGTAGCATAATTTTTTCCCTACTCATTGCTGTACTGGTAATATAATATTATTGTATGTATTATATTATTTATCTGTTGAGTTATTTAAATATAATTTTTATTCATATATTTATCCATTTACTTATTTCAATATATTTTTATTTTTAATTGTTAATTTATTTATATTTAAATAAATTTGTACACCGTTTTTCCTGTTTCTATTGTTACATTACATTTTTTTCTACTCTCTACTGAACTATTGCATGTAATGTATTATAATAACATATTAAGTATCTGTTGACTTACATGTACATACATACTGTACTTGACTGATACATTTATCAATTTCTATTTTTATTATTTGTTTATTTTAATATTGTTTTTGATTAATACATTTTTTTTTACAGTTTTCCTTAAATAAATGCAAAAATAGAAGAAGAGACCAGGGGCCTGTACCATGAAGCTGGATTAACTGGCTAGCCAGGTAAATTTCAGTTTAGTTTGCACCAGTCCTGGGTTTTAGGTTCCATGAAAGTGGCTTGGCTTTTAGCTGCGTTCATTGATTTAGTAACTTACACTCCACGGCTAACCTGCTCTGGGGCAGGTTATGTTCCGAGTTAGAGATCTCAAACTGAAATTGGACCAATCAGATGTGAGCAAAGTGACACATGTCTGACACAAAGTCACTCCCCCGGTTTATCTTGCTTCAAATTAAAGGTCACTAGTACTACAAAAAATTGTCTGGCTTTAATGATAATTACTTAGAGTTATTTTATGATTTATATAATTATATGATTCATATTATTATTAATCCATTACACACAAGCAATTTTAGTTTAACAGTTATTATAAATTATTTATTTTAATGTTAATATAATGTTAATGTTAATATTATAATATAATTATAATATAATGTTAATATATACAGACCGTATGTAATATAAATAAGTTGTAGAATCAATAGATGGTGCTTTAAAAATGACTACATGTGACCTTATGTTTGAGTCTCTATCGCTGTATATTTCCAACTATATAAACTAATTTAACAAGTTTCACTTGTGACTGCACTGATAAAGCAAGATCATTTATTTTATTTGTCCTCTTTCATGAACAAGTACTTTTTTCATTGTAAATGCATTTAAATTCATCATATTCTTCAATCTCTTAACCTATAGCAAAACCTTTAACCTTTAACTAAGGCTCGTGATTGGCTGTTCGCCAGTGATGTCACACATTTATGTGCACCTGCTCCACAAACTCAGGATCAAAGTCTGAGTTGACAAAGAAAGTTGATGATCAACATCATGGTACCAACAAAGCCGGATTGGAGTGGTTTGGTTTTGTCAACTCGAAACTAATTCTGTACCTCTGAATTTGTTCATCTACCATCATGGTATAGGCCCCAGGATGTAAAGACACTCCAAAATATTGTGCAGAAAATATTCTGCCTTTTTTATGTCCAAAATCTTAAAAAGTAATGTGTGAGTAGAGAATGTGAAATTAGAAAAAATACAGGTTTGTCAATAAATGAAAAAAAAAAAAAACATATTTAAAATAATTACATATTAAACCATTATAAATAATAAATGTTAATGTATTTGGGCATATTTTTGTGATGTAATAAACACCGCGTTTTAAGTGGTTAAAAAATTATCTCTGTACCTTGAGACAACAAAATAACATTTTCATGCGGGTTGTTAGGTTACTGAACTACGTACCCAGCTAACGATTTTTGGTTCCCAGAACGTTCCCAAAATCTGCAATTCTCTGGTGGTTAGCCAGGAATGTTTTCTTTACGTAAATAGAATGTTAGTTTCCGGATCATTCTCATAACCTCTTTACTCTGATATTATATTTATGCAAGTATAATCTAACTGCTGTCCCATATTACAAGGCCAGTGAAAGCTCGTTCCTCTCAGCTGACATGTCAGTGACATTTACCTTTTGCGAGACAACTCGAGACTGTCTAGTTTCACCTGTTTACTCACTCTAGCCACTCGACCCTTCATTTCTCTTCTCAAAGCTTGTTTTGCTGCACGCAGAGCTGCCATAATGAATCTGCGCGGCACAAATCCAGTCAGACTGCAAACAAACACGTTAAAGGGGTCATATGATGCGATTTAAATTTTTCCTTTCTCTTTGGAGTGTTACAAGCTCTTGGTGCATAAAGAAGATCTGTAAAGTTGCAAAGACTAAAGTCTCAAATCCAAAGAGATATTCTTTATAAAAGCTA
>NW_015536467.1:610523-621748 GCF_001515605.1 Sinocyclocheilus anshuiensis | reverse complement strand
ACGAAGCGGAGTCCAGCCCGGGGTCGTCACATGTGGTTGCCGCAAGCCCTCCGGACGCTCCTTTGTCGAATACGCCGGCCGCGCCGTTCTCAAGCCGTAAAAATCGACGCGTTTCAGAAAGGCGGGGCATAGAGGAGAAACAATAATGTACAGTATGTGGAAAATAATGTTTTTTTAACCTTAAACCGCATAAACACATTTCATTACACCAAATACACAAAATAATGTTCTTTTTAGCAACATCATATGACCCCTTTAATGCAAGATAGATTAGTCGTCCTTGAGTGGGCGGGGCTAGTGTAAAAATTGATTAGGCGTCCTGAGTGGGCGGAGTCAGTTTACATGCCCTTTGAGGAAACGTAAACATTCCAGGGAAAAGCCTTAAAGAGACAGTCTTTTGAAAACTTGCTCATTTGTTGCAAACTCGATTGACTTTCTTTTTATTCTGTGGGACGCAGCATAACATTTTTAAGTTGCCCTCTTTTTAGTATACTGTTAAAGTGACTGATCAATAAAAGCCTAATTTTGCTTAAACATTTGGTATCAATAAAGAGATATGAGAGAATTTTAACTTTAAAAATCTTACTTCGTTTCATTAACATAATCATAATACAAAGCTTTTTTAGAGGTAATGTTTGCTTGTTATTCGACTAAAATGCCTTTTGCATTCAAGTTAGCATATTAAATATTATAAAGCATATTTTACTCATACTTTTTTTATTACATACTTTACATATTTTATTCATACTTTAATGTTTCAAATAGTTTTTGTGAAAATAAAATGTCAAAATATGGGTGAAATAATGTTCCATCGTCATTCAGATATATTCATGTAAAAAATAAAACAACATACGTATTCTGACCTTAACAATTTATAAAAGAGTAAGTGATCATTCTAAATTTTGTTATATTTGAGTTGATTAAACATTATTGTTGACAAATGGGTAAATAGTTGTTTGAATGATCGTGGCAAAGATCCTTAAATCTTCTTTTAATGTCATCTAATGATTCTTGTTCTAAATATGTCTGACAAGATTTTTTTGGTATATGAACTATTGTTACAATGAAGGACTAGAATTGGTGATTGCGAGCCACCAATAAAAAAACGAGTAAGAAGAAAAAGAAGGAGGACTAGAATTTAACAAACAAAATTTAATAATAATATTAAATTTAGCTTGTGTTAAATTCTAGTCATTCAATACATTTTATATATTATTATTATTAATTATTATTATTATTACAAATAATTCACATAGAAACTACATTCAGGTTAAAATTGTGAATTGTTTGGATATAATAGTTAGTTTGTTCAAAATAGTAACTTTAAAACTCAAAAGAATAAAAGAAGAGTACCATAATAAGTCTATTCAAGTAAAACATATTTTTAGAAACAACCAGTTCAAAAAGAAAGTTCATCTGTGTGTGTGTGTGTGTGTGTGTGTATATATATATATATATATATATATAATATGTAAATTAATATGTAAAACGATGATATTTAACCACCGGGGAGGTTAAAGTGGGGGCTGGAGTGTCAAAACTAACAAACAGGCTGTTACTCGGTGGGGGAAGGGAAACTGGCCAACGCCGAAAACACTTCGCAAACACTTTGATAGCGCAAGACAAAAAAGGTAACTCTTTTAATCCAGCGACATCGATACATTAGTCGTCAGGAGTGCGGAGGTGAGTTTATATGCGAGGGTTATCAGTTGAATCAGTGAAACAGCTGCAGCGGTTTGTGATCTGTTAGCCAACTTGACATGAGCAAAACCTGTTGTTGTAAGTAACGTATTTGGTCGCGTAGCAAAAGCTTACTTAACAGCTTTAAGCTTACCTTAAACTTACCTAACAATTATTTGTTTGTTTGTACGAGAGCAAATAGCCGTTAGTTTTGAAGACGAGCATGCTAGCTGTGTAATTAGCAGGCTAATAGCGAGATACTCAAGGGAGTTGGAAAAGTAAACTGGTGAAAAAGTAACTCGTACGTTGTCCATATGTTAATCTGTACTATATTGCTTTTTAGTTTACAGTATGTGTGCGAAAATTCGTTGTCTACTAGATTGAAAAACATTATGCCAGCTGTTAAAACTACAGTTTGTCTTTGGGGAAGTATGTGATGTTAATACATTTGAAAGGATCTGATGTATTGTGAGCAGTCGCTGCAAATAATTAATGATCGTAAAATCGTACACGACTTCAATCAACGCTGTGCTTATTCATCTTTCTTTTATTTAAACACGTGTAAAATAAAATAGCGACGATTTGGGAACGAATCATTCTTTAGAGTCAAATCTTCAGTTGTTAAATTAATCGTTTAAATCAGTTCACAAAATCGGTTCGTTCACACATCAGAAATGATTTTGAAACGAACTGTTCAAATGAGCCGATTCGCGAAAACGAATCAGTTCGTGATGTTCGTGGGCGTGGCTTACATGACTCGACCAATAGCGTTTCAGTGGGCGTGTACGTAACCCGTTCTATTATTTTTCAATGTGTTTTACGATGTCCAGCTTTCATTTAAACAGCTAGCGACGTTACGCACAAGATAAACAGAGAGGTGCTCATTATAAACCATTAACCAGGTAAGGAAGGCAAACGTATGGATATATAGGCGCCATATTACGATGAAATCTGCTTTTAGTCGGTGTTGCCATTGTTATTATATGATTGCTTAAACAAAGGACAGTGTAAATAGTGCAGGTTGCCGTGGAAACCTGATTATCTTAGTGCTCAGATCCACCTGCTACAAGTTCTAGTTGTAGTCAGTCTGTTTAATTGATAATGAAACAAACTCATTGTGATTTAAGAGGAGTGTAGGTGTACTTCGCTTCTATTTCTTTGTCCTAAACAGTGACCCCATAATTAGTGACGTGTCACTGATGTTAGCTTAAAAGACTAGAGTATTTGTGTTGTGTGAAGATGTGATCTGGTTATTTAGTAAGGGAACTGTTAACACTTCTACCTCACAAGCACTTCTTTATCCCGTTGTGATTGTATTTTCCCCATAAGTTAATGACACTGTCAACCCTATCAGCAATGCCATATAAAGCACTTCAGTGCTTTTACTACACTCCTCCCGTTTCCAAATAGTTTTAGATTCTGGAACCTAATTGAACAAATGGGGAAAAAGTAATAATTTGTACTCCACAGCATATTTTTGTATTTTTCGCAAAAGACTGATCTATTTAATTTATTTAATTTTTATTATAAAAAAGCTGGTATATGAGGTGAAAAGATCACTCCATATATGAAGAGTGTTAAATAATCATATTACAGCAGTAAATATGTATCATGCATTCAGTTCAAATCTATTGTTATGTAGTCCCATTTGCTTCTGACCGCTTCTGAATGTTTGAATCCAATTACAAAGAAGTTTGACCCTGGCTTTAATTTAATGTGATTGGATCACCTGAGACAGATGTCAGTTCCAGGTGTGATTGAGAGAAGTTTCTGACCTTAGGAAATAAAATTCAGTCCACTTCCCCATTCCCTCTGTAAAGTACAAGTAAAGCCTCATCATTTAAAATATGGGACAAGTTACACCCCAAAGTTTAATACTTAAGCTTAGCAGTTTGTTCATATCGAACCTAGAGCTTGAGCAGTAGTAATTATGATGCAGCATTCTGCATGCTTTCCTTTGTTTTGATCTCTATATGTTGATTGTGCAGTTCTCTGCTGTATTTGTTAAATACTTTTGATTCTTGGCTATATATATATATATATGTATATGTGTATGTATGTGTGTTTTTCTCAATGTAGGAAACCATCAACTTGGGGATTTATCTCAAACGCAAAACCCTTTAAGGACAGCATTTCTAGAAGTGCTTTCCTAAAATTACCATCACACCTACCTTTTTTTTTAATTCAAACAGACTTCAGCGGATTTCAAAACGAATAATTATTCTTATTCAATAATGTTGTTGTGATGCTTAAATTGACTCTAATGCTTTGAAATTATTATTTATTGGTTCATTTACCAAATATACCAAATTAAGGTGCATCATTTCCAGTTATTTTCATTATTTCCCAGGTATTATTTTTTTAAATTATCTTTGGTACCATTAGTAGTGTTTGTCAAGGTGTTCTGTAATGGTCACTGTGTTGTAGCATGTTTTCTTGGCCAGCGTCTTCAGTGATCCTGTTGCTCTTGTAGGAGAGATACTGAGTGTCTTTATCTGAGCTGTTCTGTATCTGATCCAGCGCAGGGCCTGTCACAGGGCAACACATGTGATCACAGAGGCTTACTGTACACTAGCCAGACAGTGGAGGTTTGTGTGCACATCCTTTTTGATAAGTATGTTCTGAAGAAACTTTGAGTTTTTAACATCAGAATTACGCACTTTCTCTTTCTCATCAGTAGGCTTGTCGCAATAATCAATATATTGACTTAACGCGCAATATATGTACATGACCTCAATCATTTTTGGTGACGCAATATATCGCCCATTATATTTACTTAAAATACATAATGTGGTGTAGTCATGAGGTGCTAGTTCAAATTTTAAAAATGCTTCTACAAAAAAAGTTTCATCTGTAGATATGGCCTTGTTTAGAGATCTGTGCCTTTGAGCATACGGACATCTGACTGCTGAGTAGTGATTGTGTTTTTCAGCAATAGTGTGCACCCTTAATTTACAGAGAAAAGAAGGTCAGGGTAAAATATGTAGATGGAAAAATCTCCATACAAGTTCTTTGTGCATTTTTCTTTTCTTCAACTTTGCACTTTTTGTTAGAAAATGTTTATTTACTATTTATTCAGGTTTTTTAAGGTATCTATTATTTTGATACTTAATTTCCATGATTTAAATATTTTAAAAAATTAAGTTTGTTGTCATTTGAAAGTGTGTAGGCCTTCTTGCATTATTATGCTGTTACATTACGATTATATATTCAGTGGCATAAAATGGTCTTAAAATGACAGTTATATCACTTATCGCAATTATTTCTGGGGCAATATATCGCACAACAAAAAGTTGTTATCATGACAGGCCTACTCATCAGCACTTGGGCCATCTTAAACCTGTTTGAAAGTTGATTTAAAGCTGCTGTTTGGCTTAAACATTGACTGAGAACACTGATATGTTGAAGCATTGTGTTTGAATTCGCTCTTTGGAGTGTTTATGTAATGATAAAGTCAACATGGAAGCAGTACTCATACTGTGCTGCACATTATTGACAATATTGAGCTGAAGCTTGACTTTGCAAATTTAAAATCGCAAATCAAATTGCAATCGCAATATCTGTCAAAAAAAAATCGCCCTAGTACTGACTGTATTTTTTCTTGCTGTATTGTTCCTGGTGTTGGGGCAGTGGTGGCCTAATGGTTAGAGAGTTGGACTTGTAACTCGAAGGTGGCGGGTTTGGGTACCGGTAGGAAATGTAGGTGGAGTGAGTGAATAAACGCTGCTCACTCCACCCTCAAAACCTACGACTTGCAGTGGTGTGAAAAAGTGTTGGCCCCCTTTCTAGTTTTGGATTTTGTTTTCCCTTAATAATAAAAACCTTAATTTAAAAACTGCATGTTGTGTTCACTTGTTATCTTTTACTAATATTTAAATTTGTTTGATGATCTGAAACATTAAAGTGTGACAAACATGCAAAAAAATAAGAAATCAGGAAGGGGGCCAACACTTTTTCACACCACTGTAGGTGCCCTTGAGCAAACCTAACCCCCAATTGCTCCCCGCAGCAAAAATGGCTGCCCACTGCTTTGTGTGTTCTAGGGCTGGGTTTTGATACAAATTTCACGATTCAATTCGATTCTCATTCACAAGCTTTCGATTCGATTCAATATCGATTATTTTGTATATATATCAGGTACAGTACATGGCAAATTTTCTCAAGGAAAAAAAAATCTCTCAACTAATGCTGTAAAATATACGAGAGTCAGTTGGTACTAAATTACTATAATATTTAAGGTTAAAATTTACTAATTTGTTAAAATTACACTTAATGACGTTTTTAAAATAATAAAAATTATGATTACATAATAATATTTCTACTTCAATTCGTTTTTTTTTTTTTTTTTAAATATAATGGTGGCTGTCATAAAAACTTGATGGATTTATTCAAACATAAATGAAACATTGAAGAACAGTAAAATTTATAATGAATGTTATATGGTGCATATATTTAGCAAAATGTCCCTCTCTACAGTTTATTTTTCTATCTGACTAATGAGATTATGGTCACCAAATATGATTTTTCTGAGGTAAATGTGACGTTACATGACATATTGTTTACAAACTGTTATATTGACGTCTTTGGGCGGCTGAAACACTGATTGAGCGAATACATAAGACAGGATACGGATTGTATTGCTGTACTCTTTCTTTTAACTTACCTTTGGATTAGAGATGCACCGATCGATCGGCCGGGGATCGGAATCGGCCTATTTTCCTTATCAGCTCGGATCTGTGATCGGCCGGTCAGTCTCACTTCTTTCCGATTTCTAGCCGATCCGTTTTGTTACCAGCAGCACAGGCAATAACGTCAGCCGCGCATTCTCGCTCTCTTCTCTCCGACGACCCATTCTCTCTCACACACGTCTCATCCACTCCAGTTAAATATTTCTTGTATTGCTCATTATTTTAGTCATTCCCGCAGGTTTCGCGCTTACACCAAAAGCACGCGCACCACCACTGATCTATATTAGTGGAGAGCTCAGTCTCAAACAGCTTGTGAGCCACAAATACCAAAATGAGTGGCTAACTGTGCTAAAACGTTCAAATACATACAAAATAATGTCAAAATGCCCATCTTGGCGAGTATCCAGTTAAACACAGTCAGTTTTGGAACGTTAAATAGTTGAGAAAGAGAACGCATGTTGTGTAAAAGTTATAACCGTTACCTTACTCTCAAAAAAGTGTTGGTTATAAATCTGTTTTATAGGGAGGGAACCCCTAACTAGATTTTATCTAAGGCACAACAGAAGACATCAATAAGGCAAACTAGCTCTATATATAGCAAGCAATGACCAAAACCTGTCAAATCTATAAATAAAACAACAAATAAATGCTTCTCATTCATTTACCTCTTTTTATTTTTCAAACCCCTTAATACAACAAACATACATATTTCGACAACATAAACTCAGGACAGCAGACAAGTCAAAATCGTATCTGTTCTGATGTGATGACGACAATGATACAGTTGCTGAATGTTCATTCCACACAGTGTAGAAATCAATGTCCATGAAATCCAATGTCCAAGAATACCATCCAAAAATGTCCCCAGTGCAACACGTAATCCATGGTGTAGATCTCAATCCAAACACTGAGCAAGTCTTTAAAGTCACATTTGTGGTATAACCCGGTTCCAGAATCCACAACAGTTGTCAACATAATTCACAGCCTCAAAACCCACTTTAAAGTCATCCTTATGATGCAGGTCAAAAACAGGCATATGAATACAAGGATAAATCCCACAGAATGTGGAGTCCTTCTAAATAAAATGAAATAAATCACATTAGAAAAATAACTACCCATAAATTACCCAAAAGCATTCAATCAATACAAAACAAGAAACAATGCTTACTTCAGATTGAGCATAAAACTCAAGGTTTCTCAATCAGGACAAGTGATTGTTTGGAGCCATAAGCCATGCTTACTTCCCTCCATTACGAATCTGACTTCTTCTACTCCCTACACCCATTTTATATCTAAGAGTATAGCTCCATGTTGCCCCCTCATGGTGGGTAGTACAATTACAATATAAAAAAATGCTAACAGGTTTGTGACTGTTACAACTTTTTAATCCTTTTAAATTTTCTGGCAATTGTCTTTTACAGTGTAAGTATTAATATAATTATATATATAATTTATGCATGTATGTTTATTAAAACCCAAAAATACACATATACTTGTGTATGTATTGTGCATATCAGCATATTTTGATGGACTTTAGAATGACTATATATGTAAATTGCATACTGTTTATCTACAGTATAAGGATGTTATAATGTTAGGATGATATAAAGCCGATCCGTTTTGTTACCAGCGGCACAGGCAATAACGTCAGCCGCGCATTCTCGCTCTCTTCTCTCCGATGACCCCTTCTCTCTCACGCACACGTCTCATTTGCTCTGGGTTAGTGCTTGTATTGTGCATTATTTTAGTCATTCCCGCAGGTTTCGCGCTTACACCAAAAGCCCACCACTCACCACTGATCTATATTAGTGGAGAGCTCAGTCTCAAACAGCTTGTGAGCCACAAATACCGTGGCTAACTGCTAACTGCGCTAAAATGTTCAAATACATAAAAAATTATGTCAAAATGCCCGTTTTGGCGAGTATCCAGTTAAACACAGTCAGTTTTGGAACGTTAAATAGTTGAGAAAGAGAACGCATGTTGTGTAACAGTATATTGGGTCCGTGGATAAACTCTTAAAGGGACCGCAGTCCAATATTTCTGCTGCTGTCTGTCATGTTAATCAAAGAACAAAAGACAAAGAAAATCACTTTCTGCTCTTGACTGAATACATTTTATAACTTTAATGGTAAGGATTAATCTGTATTTAATTTTTACAATGAAGACTACAGAAATTAAAGTAATCAAATGTAAAATAACACGGGATGTGTTATTTCTTACCTGAATAAAAACTTACTTAACCTGAAAAACTTATAGCTTATATAGTTTCATAGCTCTCTTTATTCTATTGCATTTATTTGTGCTGTTGTTTGCCATTTTTTTTATTTGTTTTTATTTTATTACTGACTTTTTACTTGTGTTTTTTTATGAAAATAAAACTTTGCGTTGAAGAAAAGTAAATTTTTGTTTGTATATGCTGTCAATTATAGTTCTTAGAAAGAAAATCGGAATCTGCAAAAATCGGTATCGGCAGATCACACTAACGAAAAATCGAAAATCGGAATCGGCCAAGAAAATTGCAATCGGTGCATCTCTACTTTGGATGTTTAGTCATGTTTATTTTGTGCTGAAACTGTTATTAATGTGGAGGAGATGATCAGTTCACGTTCGCCACGCACTGCCACGTCTGTTGAACTGAGACGCTTCAGCGATCTGTCACTCCACATTAAACCGCGCCAAAACGGCATGCAATACAATGGACAGAATTTGAAATCTGAGACTTTGTTTCATAATAAAAGCACAATGCTTGTTGCGATTTATTGGATGGGAGGTTCGCTTCAATATTCCATCCATTAACTGAAAACAGGCTAGACTAATCGATTCTTGGGATTTAAGAATCGATATTGTTTTGTAAAAATGAGAATCAATTAATATCGAGATATCGATATTTTTTTACCCAGCCCTAGTGTGTTCACTACTCACTGCTGTGTGTGCACTTAGATGGGTGAAATGCAGAAAATGTATATTTAAGAACATAATTGAAATCATGTTATAATTTTAATAAAATTACAAATTAAATAGCATTTGTAATTCGTTTGTAATAAACCTGTGATAAACTCTTATATTAATGACATGTGGCAGATGGAATGGGATAAGTGTCATGAAAATAAGTTATATGAAACTAATCCTAGTGTAAGAAATTTTAAATCTAGGTATGACAAAGTTGGTTTTACAAGGTGTCTTTTAGGTCATACAAGATTTACACATGGTTATTTATTAAAAGGTGAAGAACCTCCATCATGCCTTACTTGCCAAACTAAAATGACTGTGAAGCATATTTTATTGGATTGTACTGTTTTTCATGTAAATAGACAGCGGTTTTATTCAGAGGTGTGTCTAACTGATTTATTTAGAAATGTATCACCTGGATGTGTTTTAGAATTTTTGTCTAGTGTACATCTGAAATGTCTTTTATAACCTTTTGTTAATTGTATACCTTGTATAATTTATTCAGAGATAGCCGTGAAAATAGCCTTGATGCTGGCATGGCGTTAAAAAGTGAATAGATAAATAATTTGTTTGTAATATGTCTTGTATGTCTGTCTGCCTGTCATTCTATCTATGCATCATTCTACCTTTCTATCGTTCTGTGTGTCATTCCATCTGTGTCATTCTGTCTTTCTATCATTGTCGTTCCATCTATCCATCGTTTTATCTTAGCTCCATCTATCCATATATCATATATCTGTCTGTCGTTCCATCTTTCTATCTCTCTGTCTGTCTATCCAGCATTCTATCTTTCTGTTCTGTCTGTCTGTCTGTCGTTCCAACTATCCATCATCCATATTGTCTGTCTGCATATATGTCTGTGTATTTTTTTTAAGGTGAAATTGCCCTTTTCTCCCATCTTTCAGCACAGCGAGGACACTTATTTTACAGTATGAATGTGAGACAGCCGCACAGGTAGTCTGAGAGAGACAGACCCTTACAGACAGGTGCAGAGAGACAGTTAGAACATGTCAGAGGAAGATCAGATAAGTGTCTTATTCACTCAAACATCAGCACAAAGCCTAATTCAGCCGTACACTCAGTATTCAAAGCACAGATCGTAGACTCTGAGCTTTTTTTTTTAAGGTGAAATGGACCACTGGTTCTCATGCATGCTTTTAGGTCTGTTATTTAGCTTCTACATTTTTTAATGGTGATCTCTCTCTGTTCTGCCCACAGGAGAGGGATATGGCTCAGGAGAGCAATCAGACACAAGTGCTCTGTTCCAATGGTTGTGGGTTTTACGGGAATCCGCGTAATAACGGCATGTGCTCGGTGTGCTACAAAGACTCCTTACAGCGACAGAACAACAGCGGCAGGTCCAGCGATCCAGGTCAGTCAGATGTATCGCAGAAAGACCCATTTCCAACACTTCTGTGTTGGCAAGTGCTATTTTACTGTCAGAATATAACGGTATTTGATCACATCAGGGGATGGCATTGATTGGTTTTCAAAGTCAACACAAAATGCTGTGCGTAGATTCTTTTGCTTTGTTAATGTAACATTTCTGACTTAGCTTTGCAAATGGGTTGCAAAAGTAAGAGGGGGTTGTGATTAAAAGCAAGGTCTTTTCAAAGGTGGAGGAAGTCATGTTTTAATGATGGACTGTAAAGACAAACTTTTGAAATATGCTTATTCATGATAAGATCAGAATCATGTTTTAAGAAAGTAAAAGTTTTTGCTAGGGGTGCTCCGATTGATCGGCTACCGATCACTATCGGCCGATAATCACGTTGGGATGATTGATCAGCGGTCTCTTAAAAAGGCCGATCTCAAAAAAACGATCTGAAGCTGATGATGCGCCTGCCATGAGAAGGTTTGGCATGACATGCAGCAGCACCGTCTCAGTCTCTGTCCGGCGCGGGTGAA
>NW_015536467.1:601450-610322 GCF_001515605.1 Sinocyclocheilus anshuiensis | reverse complement strand
ATTGTCACTTGCACAGTCGAGGCAGTGTCACATCATCACTAAAGTTTATAAATTGCATTTCTTTTTAATTCTTGCCAGTGTTTAACCATTCAGCGCTCGCGCGCTCTCCTGAAGACAGTGCGCTCATGCACACTCGCAGCGCACACACATAATGTGAACCTGGCATTACTCCGTTTGCAGTTCGTATGTGGTGCGTAATTTTTCCACGCTCATGTTAACAGATGAATAAAGTGTGCACACTGCACACGGTTGATGTCCGGCAGTGCGTTCCAGTAGCGGTGTGTCTGCAGCAGTGCAGAGATTGTTTCCGCACCGAGTCTATTTTTGCTGCGCTGCAAGCGCTGAATTAAAGTAACAGCGCATTTTTTGCAGTAAATATGAACATGGATTGATTGACACAAAATGTAGTAATTACACCATAAATGCATATAGCATAATAATGCATAATAAATAAATAATTAATTACTGTGTTTCTTGGCTTTTTGGCTAGGTTTAAAGGGAAAGAAGATAAAGATAAAGAAAACTTTTAGATAAAAAAAGACAATAATAGATGGCACTCGCGGAGGTAGGATAACAAAGTTCTTTATTAACCGCAGGATTACTTGTAATAAAGAATGCATTTTGCATTAAATGCAAAAGAAAAGGCAGTAGAGCTGACTGTTTCTGTCAATGGTAAGTTTGTGAGAACGTAAGAAAATGTCTGTGAAAGATTGTATTACTGTACTGTGTAAAAAAAGAATTGCAATGCTGAAAAAGCATTTTCAGTGACCGTGTTTGGATTTGAAATCAAAATAATGGATCAACGTTGTGTTTGTGGTAAACAGCCGCGGATCAGTAGCAGACTCCTGTGTGAAAGCTGCTTCCCCTCTCACAAGAGTCACCTAAGAGAGGAATTCCCCCCCCCATTTTCAAAAATATATGCCCTGAATAAATGTCTAAAAATCCTGATTGGAGTATCACTATAAATGATAAAAAGAAGGCTTTAAAAAGATGGGTGTTGGTGATCGGTATCGGCAGATACTGCTTTCTGTGATCGGCCTCAAAAATCCTGATCGGAGCACCCCTAGTTTTTGCCATGAAAATAGCCTAAGATGCTGACATGGCATTAAATAAAAATACACTACTAATACTAAGAAAGTAAAAAGGGATGATAATGGCAAGATGTTGGTGGATTAATTGCTGCTCGATTTAATGCTACCTTTCAAAAGTTTGAGTTCAGATGATGAAAATTACAGGCCTCTCTCATCTTTTTAAGTGGGAGAACTTGCACAATTGGTGGCTGACTAAATACTTTTTTGCCCCACTGTATAATATTCAGTACATGTAATGTTTTTGAAAGAAGTCTCTTGTGCTCATCAAGGCTGCATTTATTTGATCAAAAATACAGTAAAATTTGTAATTGTGTGAATTATTATTATTATTATTACAGTTTAAGATAACTGTTTTTATTTTAATATATATTTCAAATGTAATTTATTTCTGTGATCAAAGCTGAATTTTCAGCATCATTACTCCATTCTAATATGCTGATTTGAAGCTCAAGAAACATTTATTATTATTAATGTTGAAAACAGTTGTGATGCTTTATATTTTTGTGGAAACCCTGGAACATTTTTTTTTTAAGTGACATCTCATTGGTCCAGTGTTAATTTCGTTGACAAATCATTTTCGTCAATGACATTTTTTTCACCGACGACAACGAGACGATAACAAACTAAAACTCTTTTTGAATGATAAAAACTATGACGAAAATTTATTGACCTTTTCGTCAACGAATAAAAACGAGACGAAAATGTTAGGAAGGGACGATTTGGGAAGGGATTTATTCAGAACGAATCTGCTGCATAGTACATATGAACCGGCGGGACATAAGCTAAAATACACTTGCTGCACGTCTCATAAAACATTAAAGGGGTCATATGATGCGATTTCAAGTTTTCCTTTCTCTTTGGAGTGTTACAAGCTGATTGTGCATAGATAAGATCCCTGAAGTTGCAAAGACTAAAGTCTCAAAACCAAAGAGATATACTTTATCAAAGTTAAGACTGCCACGCCCCCCTAAAATGGCTCGTTCTAACACGCCCCCACATTATCTACCTCACTATGTGGAAATATTTGCATAATGCGCTCAAATGTGCACGCAAAGAAAGAAGGCGACATTAAAGCATGTCAACATATTCTGTTTCACCAAATACACAAAATTATGATCTTTAAAAAAGCATCATATGACCCCTTTAAAAAAATTTACTGCACTGCTCTTGACTGAAAAACCTTAGTAGCCCTAAAGATTAATCAAAATGTATTTATAGAAATAAATATGTCTGCTTGAAAGAATGTCAGATGACTAAAATATGACTAAAACTAAATGGCATTTTAGTCAAAAGACTATGACTAAAACTAAATCAAAATTTGCTGTCAAAATTAACACTGCATTGGTCCACACCTATTTTTTATTTTTTTTTTAAATAAGCTCTAATTTCATTATTCTCAACAGCATTTGACCTTTATTCGGGGATGCAAAAAGTTCCTGTCACTGGAAACTTGTCTGGTTGTTCCATCATGCCTGGTTTGGACACAGTAGTGTTTTACTGAAATGTCTCAAAAAGCAAACCCTCACTTGTTCTGTTACTTTCATCAGCTTCTGAAGAATAAGGAGAACTTAAAATGGAAGTGTTGACATTTTGGGTTTCCTGCTCTTTCATTGCCTGCAGTGTCTTCCAGCCTTAGCAGTAAAGGAGAATCTATGACTGTACAATCGACGTCACAGCATGAACAAAACAGGTACAACATCTTCCTCTTTACCACCCTTTCATCATTTCTCATAACAGTTGCTTAAGTCATTTCAATTGCAAAGGATGTAGTTTGTTTGTGCAACTCTTATTTCAAAAGGGCAAGAAAAGGCCCCTTTCTTATTGAAGAGTAAACTTGTGTGTGGTAACTTTTGAGTGGTATGACTGTACATACTGTAGAAGTGTGTCAGCAGGTTTTGCACTGCCATTTATATAACAATAGATATATTTGTATGACTATCAGTGGGCAGTTCTACTGTTATTCTTTTTTGTGTTAAACTCGGGTATTAAAATACACGAGTTTCACAATTTGAGTTGAATTACTGAAATGAACTTTTCCACGACATTCTAATTTATTGAGATGCACCTGTATAATGTCAAGCTGTTTTGGCAGACTTAATAATTTATGAATAGTTTTTTTTTTTCATCCAAGTTCCACCAATACGTGTGTGTGTGTAGTTTTGTAATATAGTTTTGTGTAGATAGTTTTAGTATTTTTTATTTTTTTGTCCATCTTATTTTTAAATGGTTTTTATTTATTTAATTTAAGTTTTAGTTATTTTAGTACTTTGTTAAACCAAATAATAATGAGAAATGTTGCCTTGGCAGCTAGCTGAAATAAAATTTATTTAATTTATTTATTTAATTTATTTATTTCAGTAATTTTTTTTTTTTTTTTTTAATGGTTAATTCACTATTATTTTGTAGTGTATTTAATCTATTGGTTTATCCGCAAATAGGCATTACAGCATGGTTATTATATGAACAATTTACTTTCCAGCTGTGATATAAAATTACTCGTACTGTGATATAAGGTTTATAACACCCACTTCTAAGTTTCACACAACTGGTATGTATTTTCACAATCTTTTCTCGTCATCCTCTCCAGTCAGTATTTTTCAACGCCAACACCACCAGCAGCAGTTACACATAAAGAAGGTGCTTCAGCAGCAGCACAATCAGGCCTGAAAACACCAGGTACGATCCCTTTTTCACTTTGACCCGTTTATTATGTCATCCCCTGCTCCAAAACCAGACACTGAGCAGGTTACCATGACACAAAAAGAGAAAACGCTCCATCAAACTCCATAGAAACAGCCAGACATCATCTTCCAAATGCGTCTGATTTTTTGCTTTGAGAGCTGGCCAATAAGTGCTCAAAGTTCACTTGTTGCGTTTGATTGAAGCACTGTTTTCTTATTTTTCCAGGGCTCAACAGGCTTACATTAGTATGTCTACTGATTTTACTGATCATAAGGCTCTTGTTTGTTAATTAGGTAGAATTGTTTATAAGATGGAGATTAATGATAAAGGTTATTAAATAACAAATGTTGATTGAAAACCAAGTACAGATTTAGTCATATTGCTTTTTTCTCTCAATAATGAGCTTTAATCAACTAGCAGTATTAGTATTAATTTATAGAAATATTTTGCATGTATACTGCATTACATATTGTATATAATATATACTACCAGAAGTTTGGGGTCAGTAGTTTTTTTTTATTATTATTAATGCTTTTATTCAGCAAGGTTTTGTTAAATTGAAAACAAAAAAAAAGTGATTGTAAAGAATTAAATTGTTACAAAAAATTTGTTTTGAGTAAATTCTGTTCTTTTTAACTTTTTATTCATCAACGAATCCTGAAAAAAGTATCACAGATCCAAAAAAATATTAAGCAGCACAACTGTTTCCAGCACTGATAATAAATCAGCATATTAGAATGATTTCTGAAGAATCGTGTGACTCTGAAGACTGCAGTAATGATGCTGAAAATTCAGCTTTGACTCACCGGAATAAATTATATTTCCAAGTATCTATCCACCTTATTTTCCTGTAAGAGTAGGTGCGGCCATTTGTGAATTTAATGTGTCTGGCTTCCGGTGTCATCTGCTTCCAGCTGTTTTCAGCTGTACAAAACAGCTCATTTTGCTGCTTGATATTGCAGATTAGTGTGTCTTACCATATTATTTTAATGTATTATCTTAATTATGAACACACTGGTTTGTAGTGCAAACATTTTTACCGTTTCCTGCATGTTGTTATTCTTCTCGTTATTTCCCTATAGCGGCTAATCAACCGGAAGTCTCGCACATTCACAGAAAAGGGCTTATTCCACGTTGAAAAACAAGGTGGATATTAAAACCATGGTTAGAAAACCGTTATTTTAAATTGTAATAATATTTCATGATATTACTGACTTTAGTGTATATTTGATTAAATTAATGCAGGCTTGGTGAGCATAAGCGACATCTTTAAACAAAAAAGTTAATCTTACTGATCCCAAATTTTTGAACGGTCATATATCTTTCAATAACCATGTCTATTTTTTCTACTTGGTTGATTAACAAAAGTGTTAACTCTCCAAAGTGCAAAAGCCTAGCTAATGAATAATGCACAATTCCTGGTTTAAAATAATTATAAAATTTACTCTGTTTGCTTGTATAGAAGAATTGTCGTGCAGTAAATTGGCGAGAAACATCCAGGAGTCCAAGGCAGGTAGCTCATCAGCGGAGGATTGCATATCGAGAGGAAAGAGGAAGCTTGATGAAACTTGTCAACCCATAGAAAGAGTGTCTGGTGAGTATCAGGATCAGAAAGTTCATCATTGTCATGCTTGCCACATTTTATTCAGAATGTTTTGATCAATAATATCTGAGGAAAAGTTTTAGGCTGGAACCGGATGCCAACCAAGAACTTTTGATATACAGAATCCCATTTGAAATGTTCATGATAGCAGCATTTCTAAATCTTTGACACCTGTATTAAACTCTTAGCCTCAGATGTCTCAGAGCAAACCTCAGATGAACCAGAGCAATCCAGACCCAAGAAGAACCGCTGCTTCACTTGCCGCAAGAAAGTTGGGCTCACTGGTATGCAAAACCATGCTCTATATATATATATATATATATATATATATATACACATACACACACACGAAGAGCCTCTAAGTGCCATTTGAAATTGTCCTCTAAAATGAGCATTTTTTTCTCAGGCTCCTACAGTATGTTTATGTTCAGTTATTTCATTTTAATGGCAGTGAAAAGAAACTATTCATTGCCATTAAAGCCATTAAAGAATCTAATAGGGCTGTGAATCTTTCGGTAGACAGCGAATCGATTCGATTCACGATTCATAGGTTTTCGATTCGATTCAAGAGCGATTTTTGCAAATTCAGAACGATTCGATTTGATTTACAATTAAATTCGATTAAATTCGATTAACGATTCTGCATTCTTTAAGCGCATTCACAGGATTATTTAAATGCTTCCCCTAAATTCTTTAAATGCTTAGTCAGGGGCCAAATTACACAGCAGCCTTTATGGTTACAGAACCATAGGTTAGAGAAAAAAACACTTTTGTCGATTGTTAGATGCTAGTTTAATGATGCTATGGCATGACATGGCATATGTAGAAATTTATGTAAGCCAAGATAAAAAAAAAAGAGCTTTAAAAGTATTATGTACAGGCTAACATTTTGTCACACCAGGGGCGTAGCCATCATTTCAGAAGTGACAGAAATGTCAAATACAATAATTTTATGTATGTATGCATTATTATTTTCTTATCTCTTACTTTGAATTTGCTATAAGAAATCAAATACATTTCTGGACAATAATCAATCATTTGTAATCTATTATTTTTTCCTAATGGCAATTTTATGATTGTTTTATATACTACAAACAATTATTTCGATTTTCTGCACAGAATAAGGTAGAAAATATACTTTATAGTTTCTGTACTGTAATAAATATGTCAATTAGCACTGCATGATTCATAAATTGTATTTATTTATTTATTGTGTTTATTGTCTTAACGTTTCACCAGTTCATTCTGCTTTTTATTCAGCTTAGCTGCAGAGATAGCCTGGCACGCCTTAAGTTCTATAAGCGCGAGATCACTTCTCTTTCAGTGCGAAAACTTCATCTCATTTTCATAAAATAAAATGCTATAGTATTTAACTTTTCCTCTCCATCGGCGAATGACGATTCTGAAAGAAACCGCTCCCTATGTCTGTTTGCTATAGCAACGAACGCTACTTTCATGCATCTGATTATCAGATAAACCTTGAGCTCTTATTTCAAGGTTGTTGTTAAAGCTGTGGTTATTTTAACGGTTTCCTTCGTACATTCGTTTTAATAACATTATTAAGGCACATTTATCATTCAGTGGAACTGTGCGTATGCTTTAGGCACTTACATTTTTGCTCCGTCCGTGCAATAAATGCGCAGCCCTCGACTGCTTAGGTAATGAAGTTGGTATGACCGAGAGCCATTGAAAAACTACAGAAAAGCAAAACTACTTCACTTTAGCATTACTATAAAATCGCAATTCATTCGATTCTTAGCGTTTTAAATTGATTACGGTCCGAAATCGGCGATTCACGATTCAAAAATCCATGTTTCAAGATCGATGCATTGCATCGTCAGGGTTTGTAATCGATGCAGTGAGAAAACGAGTGAATCATTACAACCCTAGAGTCTAATAAAAATGCTAATTTCGAAGACAATTTCAAATGGCACTTCAACGTGTTGATAGAAAAACATTATGCCAGCTGTTAAAACTACAGTTTGTCTTTGGGGAAGTATGTGATGTTAATACATTTGAAAGAATCTGATATATTGTGAGCAGTCGCTGCAAATAAAATATTTGTGTATTTATTTTAGAAATCTTGAGCATATTGAGCTAATTTATCTTTTGTTTCTATATGGCAGGCTTCGACTGCCGGTGCGGACACTTGTTTTGCAGCATCCACCGATACTCAGATGTTCACAACTGTAGCTTCGATTACAAGGCTGATGCAGCTGAGAAAATAAGGAAAGAAAACCCGCTTGTCGTTGGGGAGAAAATCAAGAAGATTTGAGTTGAAGATTGCAAAGATGTTTTTTACTCTTTTCCTTGAAACCTTGAATTGTGCATGCTACAATGAAACATATACGCAAATTTATTTTGTCCCTTTGTTTCATTTTACCTCAAGTTTATTTACTTACAAAATACTGTGGTATGTATACCATGAAATATTTATATAATTAGTAATTTAATTTACATTTATAAATGGGTTTTAGTTCTCACATGCTGAGACGACTCTGGTGATGAACAAAGCTTGCATGTTAAAGCCATTGCCAGAATTTTTATTTTAGTTTTTTTCAATAACGATTGTAAGCAAGAAAATTACATTATTTACGTAATATAAAAAAGATAAGGGTTTATCAATTACTGTATTTGCTTCATCCTTGGTTTAAAAAATTCAGAGGTTTATAAGTCATTTAAAATGCGACTGCGGTCTCTGGTTTAACAGGTTTTTTTTGGACTTCATTACAGACTGTGATTTACGTTTTCCTCATAGTTCATTTATTAGAGTGAGTGGAAGTTGCGAGTGGTTTTAGTTGTCTGTGTATTCACTGCATTAATGTTCAATAAAGTTTTACACATCACACTGTAGTAAGCGCTCTAGCGACTCAGTTTAGCCAAGTATACAGTCTACCTAGTTTGTTTAATGACATTATATGTGTGCTTATGCTATTAATATTAAAATGCATAAGACCGGCAACACTGCTGCAAAATCTTGCCATTAGTTTTATGGTGCACTGTTGTTTAAAGGTACAAATCATTTAAGTGGTTAGAAAACCGATTATACCTTAATTCATTATTATTATGATACAGTACTTGCCTTTCAAGTGCTATAAATGATCTTTGACATAACCCTGACTTCTTATATTTATGAACCATGAAACCATGAAAATAATGTCAGAGGACATTAGAAATGAAAGAAGAAGAAAAAAGTAATGATAACATTTTATACAATGTTGTCTATCAAAATAGTCTCTGTTTGTGTTCTGGAAACGTTAGCTAATTTATAGTTACAAAAAATAAAACGCTAAGACAACATTGTTATTAGGTTATAACAACAACAAAAAATACTACGGATAGTTCCGGACCTTGATTCTGATTGGTTGAGCCGCGTTCGAAGCTGCTGTACAACACTACAAACATACACCTTTGTTTACTTCTGTGTGTTGCTCGGCAACCACCTTGTTTGGAACCACAACTGATTCTGAGGAACTACATTGTTTGGTGGAAGAAT
>NW_015536467.1:595007-601416 GCF_001515605.1 Sinocyclocheilus anshuiensis | reverse complement strand
CCTAACAACGCCCCTTAGCTGTTATAAATTCACTGTAAACCACGGCTTCTTGGGGCTTATTGCTTTTAAAAAAATAATGTTCAAGGGGAGCCTTTGACTGGAGCTTAGTTAATGTCAGAAAATTGTGAAATATGGAAAACTAACAGTTTTTGCCTTACAGGTGCTGTAAATGATAATAACAAATATCAATTTTCACACTAAGCTTACCCCTGGCTTTTGTAAACCTAAAAGTAACGTTCTTAAGATGTTAGGAATTTAAAAAACGAAATAAGGAGAACATCCATTCTGTGTGGAAAATATGATTATTCTGTTTTGTCCATCAAAAAATTATCGTTAGACAATGTTTTTATTAGGTTGTAACAAAAAAAAAAAAAAGAAGAAGAAAGAAACGTTTATGGGTGCACAAAACGTTCCTAGAACATTAGGAATTAGTTAAAGTTATGGGACCCATACCCTAACGTTAGGGTATCGTTCTGTGATTGGTACTTTTCTGCTGAGTCACGTCGAATAGACGAAGTAATCTTGACGTAGGGAGGATAGAAGGGCGCGTCTCTGATTGGCTCGCCGCTTCGACACGTGAGGCGGTAACTTTCATATGTCTCAAGTGAACATCTGGAAGAGGTTACTCGCGCTGCTGTTCACTCTAGGAGTATCTCAGAGTACGACTGCAACTTCAACATGTCTTTCGTAAAAGTGGAGGAGAAAAGTGACTTTTCTTATCACAACTTGCCTTACGGAGTTTTCTCCATGCCGGATAATGTGAGTAACTTTATTCACTCCTGGGAATGAAAGTATGTTTGTCTGAACTGAATTACTCAAGTCTTGTTATGTAATAAGATCGTGTTTAGCTTTATAAAATGACTAAATGATGTTACTCGGAATATTAATACTTCCGCTGCAATTCTGTGTGGATACAAGGTTTCAAAGGTCAGAATGGACATTGAAAATCTGCATTCATGAATTTAAAGTAAACTCTTTTATTGACAACCAAGCTTTATTGGCACGACTGTCAGCGTTTCTAATACTGACAAAGCATATAGTATTTAAAGTAGTCAATATAAAGACATAAAAAAAAGTTTTTGGAACATGCTGGAGAACATGATCTGTCATAAAAGCAAAAGAAATCCAAAGACATTCTGAAATCCATGCAAAATGTTAAATTCAGCAAGATACTTTTTAACTTGTATACAATGTTTGGATATAACAGCCCAGGCACAGAATTGGCGTTGCCATTGGAGACCAGATTTTGGACCTCAGTGTTATCAAGCATCTTTTCAATGGACCGGCTCTTGTGCATCATCAGGATGTTTTTGAACAGGTGAGCTCCATACAGTGGCGGCTCGTGGGTTTTAAAATAGAGGAGGCACACTAATTGTATTGGTCTGGGATCCCTGCCGATTATTATTATTTCCTTAACCACTTTAAAATGGCTTTTTGGTTGCTTTTAGTCAGAAAACGTAAAGAAAACGACATACATACAGCAAGATAATATAACTTCACTTACCTGGCCTATCACTTGAAGCAAACATCCATCCCTTCTTAAAAGTCTGTTAAAAGAGAGCTGCCTGTTGCGCCATTTAATTAAGCCGACTGCTGTAGCCTATATCCAGCTTAGGCTGTCTTCCTTAAATTTGTATATACAGGTGCATCTCAATAAATTAGAATGTCGTGGAAAAGTTCATTTATTTCAGTAATTCAACTCAAATTGTGAAACTCGTGTATTAAATAAATTCAATGCACACAGACTGAAGTAGTTTAAGTCTTTGGTTCTTTTAATTGTGATGATTTTGGCTCACATTTAACAAAAACCCACCAATTCACTATCTCAACAAATTAGAATATGGTGACATGCCAATCAGCTAATCAACTCAAAACACCTGCAAAGGTTTCCTGAGCCTTCAAAATGGTCTCTCAGTTTGGTTCACTAGGCTACACAATCATGGGGAAGACTGCTGATCTGACAGTTGTCCAGAAAACAATCATTGACACCCTTCACAAGGAGGGTAAACCACAAACATTAATTGCCAAAGAAGATGGCTGTTCACAGAGTGCTGTATCCAAGCATGTTAACAGAAAGTTGAGTGGAAGGAAAAAATGTGGAAGAAAAAGATGCACAACCAACAGAGAGAACCGCAGCCTTATGAGGATTGCCAAGCAAAATCGATTCAAGAATTTGAAATTACTGAAATAAATGAACTTTTCCACGACATTCTAATTTATTGAGATGCACCTGTATAACGTTACTGTTTGAATAACAGCTTGGTAAATCTGTTGGCGATTAAATATTCAATATCGCTTCTCATAAGTACTTGGTACATTATCAACATTTTCACCTCAAAATTATGGGGAAGCTGTGCCTCCCCTGCCTCCCCCGACGAGCCGCCACTGGCTCCATATAGTTTTGTATTAAACATTATGGATTCTTTTGCATCCTTATGCTTTTTTTTTCTGCTTCATCAAAGCCCACACTCAATGCTTTTATGGCTCTGGGTTATGATGCTTGGAAGGAAGCGAGAAAGTGCCTCCAGATGCTTCTGGCTGCAGACGAGTCCATGCTGCGTGATGATGTCAGTTTAAGAAGCCGGTAAATGTCCCTCATACAATATGGATATTTAATTTCGTTAGTGTACTTATTACTGCATAAGTATGCGCTGTATACTGCCTATATATAGAACAGTACATATGCAACATTTTAAATAGTAGTATGCAACTATGCATTTATCATTTTTTATTTATCATTATTTATTGTTATTATTTATTAATAATAAAATAATTAATGCAGTAATAATATTATTATTAGTTATTATTTTATATAATTAGTTCATTAATTTATCGATTTAAAAGAGAAAGCTGAAGGAATGTTTTAATTATTATTATTTTATTTATTAATTAATATTAATTTATTTTAAACCAGAAAGCTGCAAAAAGTTTTATTTATTTATTAAAATCAGGAAGCTGAAGAAAAGTTCATTATGGCATCTTGTGTGTGTGTGTGTGTGTGTGTGTGATTTGTGATCTCCAGGGCATTTGTTCAGCAGAGTTCTGCAATGATGCATCTCCCAGCTGAGATCGGTGAGTGTGAAAGTCAAACACATAGCCTCAAACTCCATATTTCCATATAACAGGACCATATTTCATATACAACTCATGTTTCAACTCTTTTCCTCAATATAGATTTAAAGTTAACATTGCCTTTTGCAACAGTTTAACTTCCATCATCTAATATATTTCAGAATTAAACAGTAAATGCATCTAGAATAAATGTACAGCGGGACTTATTATTATTTTATCCATAAGGAATTGATTGGATCATGAAAAGTGGTGTTATACAGCAGAATTAAGACTGGCGGTGAAGAGGGATCTCTGATGTCTGCCAAATATAAAGCTGTGGCCGAGCAGGTTATTACATTTTGATGAAAGATTATAAAGACAAACATTTTTCATTGGCAGAACATGCACTGGTCAATAATACATACATCAACACTTTGAAGTTGTCTTTAAAGCAGTCAATGCTCTCTGAAATTGACTAGTGTCTTTAAAGTTGTCCTGTAGAGTACAGAACTCATGATTCTGTTTCATAAAGACCACTAGAGTGCACTGTTCACTAACTATCGCTGTCAGAGCCATTCAGAAACCCTCTCATGCCATGAAAGATTACGGCCTTCTCTTTGTTCTGCATTATGGGTGTTGATGTTTTCCTATGTTTTTTTGTTTTTTTTCACTACAGCCATTTTTCTCTAGTAGGGTAGCACTGATTTAAAAACAAACAATCAAACAAACACACATTTCTATACTGTATAGACAGCCAGCTTTTATTAAAACCTCATCTTGTTAGCAGTGAATTACCTCACTAACTTATGCAGTTACTTTAGCATTTATTTTTATTGATAAATATTTCAATACTTATTTATATTTTATAATTATTTATGATCATTATAATTATAATAATTATTGATCGGTCTTTCTTGCTCTTTAGCATGTAATTATGCATATAATTGTGTTATGAGCACACTTCATTAATAAATAAGGACAGATAGCTGCCGCTAGAAGAAGAATAATTAATTGTGAATTGAATAATTAATTTTTTTAATATTTTTGAAAGAAATCTTTTATGCTCACCAAGGCTGCATTTATTTGATAAAAAACTAAAATATTGTTACAATTTAAAATAACTGTTTTCTATTTGAGGATATTTTAAAATATAATTTATTCCTGTGATGCAAAGCTGAATTTTCAGCATCATTACTCCAGTCTTCAGTGTCACACGATTCTTCAGAAATCATTCTAATATGCTGATTTGCGGCTGTTATTATCATTATTATTTATGCTAAATGATTAATAATGTTTTTTTGTTTGCTATATTTAAATAGAAAATTTAAATTGTAATAATATTTCACAATATTACTGTTTTTACTGTATTTGTAATCAAATAAATGCAACCTTTATGAGCAGAAGAGACTTATTTCAAAAACATAAAAATGGTAATTATTCCAAACTTTTCACTGGTAGTGTATATATTTATTTTTATGTAAATAATTTGCTTTTTTTTAATTTTGTCTGTTCATTCCAACACTGTATTACTTTCTTTTTCCATGAAACCTCTCTTCCAGACCTCTTAAATCACAGAAACATTGCGTCAGATGTTGCATAATTTATACCAAATGTCATTAGATATCAGCTGTCACATGACCAATTAAAAACTGAAAATTACGATTGAGATTTGAGGGCAACAGCGGAGGTAGCGGTTATCGGTGAATAACTAAAATAAATGGAAGTTTCAGTCATAAATGTATAATTCATTTTCTCACACAAAGCGAGAGGATTAGTTACTGATGACAGAACTTTCATTTTTGGTTGAGATGTTTCTTTAAATGTAGTGCACCAGAAACAGAACTGAATAAACCTGAGCAGAAGTCTGACGCAGAGGGTTAAGACAAATTGTGGTTTTTGACATGTGTTTACTCCTCATTAAACCCCCGTTTTTTTCCATCATCTTTTATTCTCCCTTCTCTGCAACAGGCGACTACACAGACTTTTACTCATCGAGAGATCATGCCACCAACGTTGGAATAATGTTCCGTGGAAAAGAAAATGCCTTGATGCCCAACTGGTACGTGACAGCCTATTAATATTCCTTACCCTCTTAAATACTAACATCCGAAGCAAGCGTGCAGCCGAAACACACCATCACCGGCTCCTGTGCTGACTTCATATTTCACTCATCTTTTGAGTTACTAACCATATACGTACGAGTTTTAAAGACCCAGCAAAATTCCTGTAAGTTATTCCCATAAACACTCGCTTTATTCTTTCCCAGCATACGCCTGTCAGGCTAAATAATGCACCTGCGCATTTTCCAGCTCGCTGTGAAAAACGTCTTTTAGCAATAACTCTTCCCTCCGAAACAGAACTGTATTTCTTGTCACATTTTCACTTACAAGGCCCAGAGAGGGAGTCATTCACCCGGAGACAGAACTAAGGAAGAGGGACGTTTTCTGAAATTTAATTTCGGCAGCTTGCCTACCTGAAGTTCCCCTCGGCTCAGTCAATCTGTCAGCGGGCCTTTCCAAACGCGTGACACTTCTTCAGGAAAGAATGAGAATTAGTCTGGAGGAAAATCTATAGTTGATTTACATTGGGCTTGAAGCCGTGGGCCTGAGCTGGGCTTTTGAGGTCGGGGTGATTTCTGGAGTAGGATTTGAAGTGTAGTTCACCCAGAAGTGTAAATTCTGTCAATATTTACTCTGTCGCTTCAAACCTGCATGCTGTTATTTTTTTTGTTTTAAACACATTTTTGAAGAGTCTTTTTACTTTTTGCTCTTTTCTCTACAAAGAATTTCAACTGAAGTGAAAGAGTTAAGTCGAGGAAGATATAGTGAAATTAACTTTCACCTCCATTAAAAGCATATCTGAAATAATATGGTGTAAAGAAATGGCATCAGAGTGAATAGGTAGAGAACCAATGTTTTGTTTTGTTTTTTAATGTGATAAATGCTTAATATTTTTATTCCTCTGTTATAAATAGTTAAATTATTTGCTATTTTTAAGAGTTGTATGTGGAAGCCTAAATGCATAATATTAAGGTAATCAATGTGTATTTACTCTAAACATTAAGTGGAATTCATTTATATATTCATTTGTTTTCTTTCATTGTTTGTTTCTTTATATATATATATATATATTACATAGAAAAAGTCTTAGATCTTTGAGTTCAGCTCATGACAAATGGGGGCAAAAACAAAAGTGTTGCGTTTATAATTTTGTTCAGTGTATAAATATACTTAATATATGAACATAACATATTTTTCTAAAATATATACATGCATGAGTGTTTATTTATATATACATAATAAATACACACAGCACACACACATATATTATGTACACAAAAACTTTTATTTTGGATGCA
>NW_015536467.1:588367-594954 GCF_001515605.1 Sinocyclocheilus anshuiensis | reverse complement strand
GTGTGTGTGTGTGTGTGTGTGTGTGTGTGTGTGTGTGAAGAATGAGATTTAAGAGTGAAGAGAAAGATTTTTTCTCTGATATATTTATTAAATCTGCTCTATGTATTATGTATAACCATAAATGCAGCTAAATCTCACAACATTTCAATGCTTTTCCATTAAAGCCAATATTTGTTGTTTACTGTTTTTCTTAATATCTTCCTTTATGTTGTGGAGAACAAAGAAAGTCATGCAGGTTTGGGTTGGGACATGAGGAGGAGTAAATGACGACAGAAATGCCATTTATGGATCTCTTAAAGGATGCAAAATTCACCCAGAAGATAAAAAGTCCCCCATATAAAGCACTGCTGGAAAGTTATGATGTGTTGTGGTAAAGGGAATGATATATTATCCTGTCCTGTAGGCTGCGACTGCCAGTGGGGTATCATGGGAGAGCTTCATCTGTGGTCATCTCTGGAACACCAATCAGAAGACCTCGAGGACAGATGAGACCAGACGCAGGTAAACAAAACGTGGTGGATAAACCACAGACTCATCAACACAAGAAGCTCTTCTGCTGTAAATTTAGAATTTATAAAACTAGAAATAAACTGTATTGTTTCCGTTTGATTGTGCCTAAAGGAATAGTTCACCCAAAAATGAAAATTTGCTAAAAATGTACTCACCATCAAGCCATCCAAGATGTAGATGAGTTTGTTTCTTCATCAGATTTAGAGAAATGTAGCATTACATCACTTGCTCACCAATGGATGCTCTGCAGTGAATGGGTGCCGTCAGAATGAGAGTCCAAACAGCTGATAAAAACATCACAATAACACACAAGTAATCCACACCAGTCCAGTCCATCAGTTAACATCTTGTCAAGTGAAAAGCTGCATGTCTTTAACTTCAAATTGTTTTTTTCAGCTAAAATAGTCCCCCATCCAAAATCTTGCTTTCTCCAGTGAAAAAATCATCTTGTCTGAATCAGGAGAGAAATCTGCACAGATCAAGCACTGATTACAAGCAAAAACAGTCCAAAACAATTCTAAACAATTTTGAGTGGATATTGATGTGAGAAAAGAAAAGGGAATTTTCACTGGAGGATGCATTGTTATGGATTATGGACTCATATTTTGGCCAGAAGCAACGGTTTAACAGAGTTTCACCCAATCTCATGTTAATCTTAAGTACCTATAGAGTAGTAATGCATCCTTCATATCTCCAAAGAGTCTTTAGTTTTATCATATTTATGAAAGAAAGGTACAGCTTTACGATTTTCTCTGAAAACAGCCGAGATCCTGGAGCCGTGCCGTGGGCGGAGCTAAAGAGTGATGAGCACTTGAGCGCCTATTGCCAACAAAACGCAGAAAGATGCAGTTTCACTTACTGCCTCAGTTTGCGAATCATGACCGGGATCTTTTATAGCTGGGACCGCTCCATCTTTCAGTATCAAACGATGTGCAAATCCAGTGCCGCACTGGGCCTTGTTTATAATATTTTCATCAACAAGCACACTTGCAAATCTCTGTTGCTGCCCCGGAAAAACAAACTGCATCCACTGTTTACATAACACTGTTTACGTAACAAAGAGTTCCACCCTTCGTGATGTCATGTTCAAAAAAAAAAACCTTCTAAAACTTATACAAAACCGTTGGCACAGAAAAACTCCGTTCTGCATCCAAATCGTTTTTTTTTTTTTTTTTCAACTTTGGCCATGTTTAGCATGAGAATCCAACTCTTTAAAGGTGGGGTAAGTGATTTCTGGTAGCCAATGTTGATATTTCAAATCACCAAAACAAATACGCCCCTACCCCAAAAGGGTCTCGGCCCTATTTTGATAGCTCTGCCCCACACATATGTACGCAACCCATGCAACGATAATGGCGGAATCTGCTGTATTATTCTCTTTTGTTTTTTATCCGCCATCTCCATCTTTCTGTCGCTCGGCTCGCCCGACCTGTGCACTGAACGCTCTCTCCTCCACATCATGAGTAGACACGCCCCTTACTGCTGATTGGCTACAAGTTTGTTTTGGTACTCGGCCCGACTCGTTTTCTAAAGCGTTTTTGAAAAAATACATACCCCACCTTTAACAGTGTAAATAACTCAACATGCATGAAATAGCATTAGACTCCCCCTTTAAAGTTAAAATGTTTTGTTTCTTACAAACAAGCAGCTTTTCACTTCACAAGATGTTAACTGATGGACTGGAGTGATGTGGATTATTGTGATGTTTTTATCAACCGTTTGGACTCTCATTCTGACGGCACCCATTCACTGCAGAGTGTAATGGGTGCCGTGTAATGTACTAAATTACATTAGCAGTGATGTAATGCTATATTTATCCAAATCCGGTGAAGAAACAAACTCATTTACATCTTGGATGAACTGAGGGTGAGTAAACGTTCAACAATTGTTTTTATGTGAACTATTCCTTTAATTGACAGCAAAATGTTCATAATTCAAAAAAATATATAATTTGAAGTATGCTAATTATTTTGAAGTATAAATATGTTTATATAGTGTATATATTTATACATATTTATTGAAATGTATGTAGTTTTAAGTTTATTTTAGCAGTTAAGTGCACATTGCAGTGTTCTCTGTGTGAATAACGTGTTGTGCATTTACATATGGCGCAGTCAGCACATTGACAAAAAAGAACCAATATGTGCATTTGCTTATTTTGCGTCATAGACATCATAGCAGTGGCAGGCTGATTAATGGCATCATGTTTCATGAAAAACCTCCATGTGGCTTGGAATGATGAGGCTGTTATGATATTTTCCCATACGTTAAATGATTGCTTTCACTGGTCAGCAAACCCGCACCGTTCATTATTACAGCCTCACTTGAGAACTGATCTGACACATGTTTAAGTGGGGACTATAAATATTATGCAAATTCAGCCTGTAATGAACTCTGCTGCGAAATCCATCAAAACAGCTGTAAATCTGTGTTTGTTTCATAACTATATTTCTCTTTCAGCTCAACCGTCCATCTTTGGACATAGCAAGCAGCTGGATATAGAGTTAGAGATGGTGAGTTAATGTGTTATGTGATGCAGTTCATTAGTTTATTAGTTGAGCATGTTATTGTGATTTGTTGCTGATTCACTCCTGTGCAGCAATGATGTAAGGAACTGTTCCCATAAACAAGGCACTCAGGAGAATGGCTTTACAAGAAATGTACTTTCAGTGGAAATGTTTCCAAAATTGCACTCAATTTGTCACTTTCTGCTTGCAGTAATGCTGCATTTTTCTGTTGCCATTTCTATGATCAAGGTTAGAGCTAAGCGCTAAATCTCAATATCTCATATACTGTATATACAGTATATATATATATATTAACCTAATCAAGATCTTCTCCGCATTGAGCTACTATATTTCTCTAATATTTTGAACGAATAACACAGCAGCGGCGTGTCTCGTAGGCTAGACTAACAAATAGGGATGCACCTATACCGATACGGTATCGGACCCGATACTGAGCTCCTGTACTCGTACTCATTAAAATGCCCCGATACCAAATGCCGATACCACACAGCATGTGTTAAGTGCCCTATTCAGACAATGAAACACCGACAACAGAACAGACAGCAGAATTGAGTTATTAGAGATTACGGATGTCTACGAAGTAAATGTATGCAATGAATATAATGTTAAACATTCAGTATTGACTGTATAGCTGATGTGCACAATCAAAGCACGCTGAGTGGATTGAGCACGGTGGCGCAGATGTGCGAGCTTGTCGAGTGAATATATCTTTCTCACAGACATCACTGGAAAGTTTGTAGTTCGGTCGGAAACGTCAAAAACAAGTAAGTAAAACAATGCACAAGTTACTTAACTGGAGGGAGAGAGAGAGAGAGAGTGCGCGCTCAGTTCTGTTGTGTGATCTTTGATGTTCACTCACTTATCACACGCATCATTTGGATTAAAACTAAATCGTAAAAATAAGACCATTTATAGGGGCATTCACTATAAACATCATTTATTTTTAACCTTAGGCAGGGCTTGTCACGATTTCAGTGGGGTCTACTTGGGCCTTGTTATCATGGAGCACATGGCCTTTTGTTTTGATGGCTTGCCATGTGCTCTGCTGTCATCCTGGTGTTCACCCCGCCCCTCTCGTTATCCCTGTTAGCTAATTCTCCCTTCTCACCTGCACCTCGTTTTGTCCTCATTATTCTTCCCTTTATCTGGCCCTCTTGAATGCTATCTTGTGTCAGTCCGTAATATGTTGTGCAGCAGCTTAGATCGTCTCTGTCCATGCTGTGTTTGTCTGAATCAGTTTTTTTATTTTTTCTAGTCTAGTCGGTCTGGCGTTCCTGTTTTTGTCACCCTCCCCTTTCTACCCTCCTGCCTCCCTAGAACTCTGGTCGGCTCCCGTCCTTGGATACACACATATATATATATATATATATATATATATATTGTTTGTTTTTCTTTTTTTTTTCTTTTTTTACTTCAAACAGATGAACAGATCATTTCAAGCCAAACAGCCTTTTTAGTGAATGCTGAAATTCAAAATGATTAATTAAACACTTAATCTAATTCAAACAATTTTGTAAAATCAGTAAAACTCCAGTTACAATTTGTTCACTAAACATTTAACATTTATTTGATAAATATTTAATCATTTTAATTAATATGCAACCATAAAACAATAAAAAATATGCTTTTAGATGCATCAAGCCAACTTTGTTGTTTTTCCCTATCACTTTTTCCTCCATGAATATAGTATACAGTGGCTTTGAAATAACCAAAATGTATTAATGTGATTTATTTGTCACTTTCTCTCTGCAACTGTAAAAGCAATCAGAAAAACCATTTAGGCTTAATGTAATGAACTTATGAGTGGTGCGAGGCTCTCTGTTATTTACTCTTGCATTTATGTACTACTTGGATAACAATGTTGTTAGGCAAGGTGCCACAGAGATTAAATAATACTTGCACTAGCATTCTGTTTGCTTATGCAGATGCTTGTCTCAAAATATGGTGCAATATTCTAAGCATATAAATTAGGATGATATACTGTTATTACATATTGAATATGATATTTGTCTTTCAGGCATTCTTCGTGGGAAAAGGGAACAAACTTGGAGAGCCCATCCCAGTGGAGAAGGCTCACGAGCACATCTTTGGCATGGTGCTTATGAACGACTGGAGTGGTGAGAGCTAACTTTTGCAATGCATGTTCTTCAAAATCAACTTATAAGATGTTATATAAGCTTATACAGGTGCATCTCAATAAATTAGAATGTCGTGGAAAAGTTGTGAAAACTCGTGTATTAAATAAATTCAATGCACAGAGACTGAAGTAGTTTAAGTCTTTGGTTCTTTTAATTGTGATGATTTTGGCTCACATTTAACAAAAACCCACCAATTCACTATCTCAACAAATTAGAATATGGTGACATGCCAATCAGCTAATCAACTCAAAACACCTGCAAAGGTTTCCTGAGCCTTCAAAATGGTCTCTCAGTTTGGTTCACTAGACTACACAATCATTAGAATTAGAATTAGAATTAGAATTAGAATTAGAAAGAGCTTTATTGCCAAGTATGTTTGCACATACAAGGAATTTGTTATAGTGTCACAAGCTTCAAGTACACGGAGACAACAACAACACACAGATAATAAAAATGAGATGTGAATAAAATACACATGCATAAATATAAACCACAAAAAAAATAAAAAATAAAGAATAAATTGTATGTACAGGTGTGCTATAGATGGAATGGGAATAGAATAAAATAAAATAAGTTGTAGGGATGTACTAGGGTTTAGGGTGATAAATAGGTATAAGGTTATTGCACATACTGTACTTTAATTGCACAATGGGAGAACATTAACTGTTCATGAGGTAGATTGCCTGGGGAAAGAAACTGTTCTTGTGCCTGGCTGTCCTGGTGTTCGGTGGACCATGGTGTTGGTGTGCTTGGTGAACCCCAAAACCAACCAATCATGGGGAAGACTGCTGATCTGACAGTTGTCCAGAAGACAATCATTGACACCCTTCACAAGGAGGGTTTTTAAGTCTTGTCAGTTTAAACATTAAAGTAATTTTAAGCCATTTAAGCCCAAGACATCTCAATGCGGTCCGCACGCGCTGTGATAGAGCATTTCTATGCGCACCGCTCACACATCTGAAGTGCACAAACAGATAGCCTTCTCAGACAGCAGGTGAATACCAATGGCTGTGTTGACAAGTATCCTTGTAAGCACAGTCGGTTGTTTTAAGTGAATGTAAACAGTAAAGAAATCAGCGCGTGAAATTAGACAAACTTGGGGGGGCGTATGTCCTAAAAGGTTGAAAACCCCTGTGATTTTTGGCATAAAAGAAAAATCAGTAATTTTGACCCATACAATTTATTTTTGGCTATTACTACGAATATACCCCAGCGTCTTAAAAGGGGTCATATGATGCTTTTTTAAAGATCATTATTTGGTGTAGTTGGTGTAACAGAATATGTTGACATGCTTTAATGTTCAAAAAACACATTATTTTTCAAATACTGTACATTATTGTAAATGAGATATAAATAACTCCATGTGTTTATATTGTAACCAGGGCCGTTTCTGAGCATAAGGGTTCCTCGG